>NW_024823952.1:0-1674 GCF_019175285.1 Sceloporus undulatus
TCCTATTGATACAGCCTAGGATCACATTGGCCTTTTTAGCTGCTGCATCACACTGTTGACACATGTTCAACTTGTGCTGTACTACGATTCCTTGTTCCCTTTCGCACGTAATTTTATTGTCATAACAACTTCCTGCAGAATCGTGAAATTTCTATTTTTAGTGAGGCACTATTGTTCTCCACTTTGTAAGGATTCTAAATATCAAATCCTAAACTGCCAATTCTGGAAAGTTGTGGGACGCAAGTGCTATGCTTTTAGGGGAGTTTGGTACTTAGTTCAATAGAACGAAATAGTATTACTGGGGCAATAGTGACCTCTGGATCCTGCCCAGCTATAGCAGGTCCTGAATCAAACCCAACTTCGGACGGATTTGAAATAGGTTTTTGTGTTTTATTTAGGGGCAAAGCAAAACAAAACACACAGACACATACATATAAGTGTTCATGCACACACACAAGAACTAGGTAACAAAGGAGGGATTGCTGAATAGATGTAAGTCTTTGATAATGGTGATACGTTATCTATCCAGATCTTTATTCCAATTGTTGAGGATTTGAAATAAGGAGAGGTCAGTAGTTCCCATTACAATTGGGGTCGGTGAGTGCATTGAGGTGTTTAGCCATGAAAACAAACAGAGTGTCTATCTGTAACTGGACTGACACCGAAGAACAGCAAGTCGGGGCTGATATTTATACTGAAATTGATTTCTGCTTGGGAGCAGAAACTGTAGGTTCAGAAAGGTTTATATCACTTTAGAATATTTCCTTTGTGGGGGAAGAATGGTGTGAAACGAACTGAATGCAATGGGTGTTTGATGCAAATACATCAGATAAAAGGGAGTAGCTCACCGCATCTCAGATTCTTGTTGGCTCTGAATTTTGATTGCGTTCACAAGCCAATGTACACTACAGTCTGAGGGTGGTGCTCCCAGATGCAGCTCAAAAATATCATAGCAGAGTACGGAAGCAAATATCCAGATATATAGATATTGGCAATGCAATGACCGCTTTTCACACTTAAAAATAAGTCACAAACACAGTCGATTTCATCGAAATCCTTGGAGGTTCTCTATCTTGAGTTGCAAAATAAGACAAATATTTGCAAGCTCTCCACTCCGACTTCCATCAACTTCTCCATCCCTTGTACACACAACTCCTATCCTATCCACACCAATCCTCATGTGAGCTGCATACTGTATTGGTTGTGAGTCCTCTCCTGGTGCCAAAGAGCATGAAGGGACCTCTGCAGTTAGCTTGCATCATGCCTTGGGCTCTGACTCAGGACTCTATGGCAGTCTCACAGGATATGATGCCACCTGTCAATCAAAGTATATTTGCACATGTTTCATGGAATATTTTTTTTCAATAGTCCTTTGACTATCTTCTTCCACTGATTCCCTCAAGTCAGTCCCCATACGGTCTCTTCTTTGCTAGCTCCTATGAGTAAGAATGCAACCGTTCAATGGATTTAGGGGCATAAGCAGCAGGGTCATGCTTGGGTTACTCACAACAACTTTATTAATTTAATCTGTAAGAAGGAGGGGTTGATGAGGGCTAAATCATGCGGTAACACCCTCCTCTGTTAAGTCTGATTTTCAGTCTCATCTGTAATTGTCCTTCTTTACAGAAAAACATTTGAGTCATGAGAGAGTCCACACAGGAAAGAGGTCACAAA
>NW_024823953.1:0-1674 GCF_019175285.1 Sceloporus undulatus
GTCATGCTATAAATGGAGGATGTTTTGAAATTGCTCCTGGACAGAAGAAGGTTGGAATGTAGGACCTGTCCTGTGAAAGGAGGAGGCCTGGTCACCCTGGCCTTCAAGTTGTTTTAACTTTGGCCTACCCTAAGGTGAACCTTGGCAAGTTTCTGCCATTGCCATCCTCTGAGGCAGAGAGAGCCACTTGCCCAAGGTCACCCAGAGGATTTGAACTCTCAAACCACTACACCACACTGTCCCAGTGTGTAATACAACACTTTAGAGCATGGAAGAGGGTGGGTTGTGCATGTAAGTGCTATCCTGTTTAAGAATTCACTTGAAGTTATATACACACACACACACACACACACACACGCACACAGACACAGACAGGTGCATCCATGTGCATTCACATGTACCCCCATATTTCTTCATCTGTTGTTGTCCATTGTTCTGCTTCTTTGTTCCAGGTGATGCTGGAGAAGAGGCCCTGCCTCCAGGGGAACCAGAAGCTGCAGGCGATGAGGAGAGGGACTCCTTGCCCAATGCATCACTCACCTGGAGGGCCAGCACCAGGAAGGTAAGTCCCCCCACCTTCACAAAGGCCCCATTCCCACTCCCTCATTTGCCCTGGATAGACCTGGGAAGATCCAGGTGCCCCCATATCGAATCTCCCCGGAAACAAGTTCCTACTACCCTTTACCTCAATCGAGGGAATCTACCCCCTGAACTTGATCCAATCTTGACCGGGGCTGAGTTCATATTTACCGGCAGCAGGGAAGGGACAGTTGTTTTCAAAAGGAAAGGGTCAATAGTCCACTTTCAGAAAAGCCGCGCTAAGGGGGATTTGCCCTGGATCTCTTGTGCAAGACGCTGATTGAGTTGTGTTAAAATCGGCGCAAGTGTGAACTTCCAACTTTTAAACCGGTTTGGGAACCGGGATAAAATGTAGTCTGAATGGCCCCTACATTTAAGGGTGAAGGGAGCAAGAAACAACAAGCAAAGTCTAAACACTTTCTTTGACCATTGCAGCATTGGAGCATGTCACCACCCTCAAATCGTCAATGGCTTACCTGCAGCAAGGCCAGGAGCAGCACAGAATGTGGCTATAACAACTCGGTGTGTGGCACTCCCCACAACAATGATGTGGTTTATTACACCGTGTATTGTACATATTATATATGATGTGGGTCTTCCTTTTTTATTTTCAATTTTTTTTATTACACTGAGATATTTCCATGATAGTATTTAAATTACCAAATATCAACCAGATATTAACAATTAATTTAACGGAATTTTATCGCCCTTTTCTTCAAATGTTTTAAGACAACTCCATTCCATTTCTAAATCTTCTTTTGGTTTCCCTCTTAGTAAGGCAGATACTATATCCATATTTCTAGCTTCATGTATCTTAATCAACCAATCTTCGGTAGAAGGATTAATTGCAGATTTCTAAACTAGAGCAAATAAGATCCTTGCACATGAGACCATATATAAAACAATTCTATTGTATTTTACTGACTTTATGTTGTCTGTCATGCTTAGTAAAAATCAGTTTGATTCAAAGGGAATATTTATATCCAGAATGTTTTGGAAGGTTCCATGAATCCTTTGCCAGAATCCTTGAGCTTTAATGCATGTCCACCAATATGAAAGAAGCTTCCCTCGGGTTCCCCGCATTTCCAGCACTTA
>NW_024823954.1:0-1674 GCF_019175285.1 Sceloporus undulatus
CTGCTCTCTTGTTAAATAAACTGCTGCCGAGTTCATTCTACCATCAAACTTCGTTCATGAACCTCCTCTTTACTCCTGTGTTATCCATGCTGCTCCATATAAATTTTGGTATAAATGATAACCCTTAATGACCCCTAGATGAACTCTAATAGCCTATCCACCATTGCCAGCAAGGCATGAGGACATGTACACACACCCCTGAGGGGCATCATCACATTATCATATCTGGGGAAGTCGCATAAGAGGACCAGGAAGAGCAAATGTTTGCCTTCCCTGAGGCTCTTGCCCCCTTCCCAGGTCTGTTGTCCGAGCAGCTTAGGACCACTAAGACAATCAGACAGGGACATCCAGGTGAAAAGAAAGTAATTAAACACCTTTGTTCTCACCATCAAGCACCTTTGCCAGAGGCAAGATTTTGCCTATAAATATTCCCAGATTTGCTTGTTCACTGGGCTAGTCTGGATTTCAGGGGGGAAGCTATGTCCCCTTGAACCCTGACCTGGCTCCTGATTCCTGGCCAGTCATTCCATGGCTGAGCCTCATGCCATCAGCATCATATTCCATTTGGATTCCTGGAGGGAGTCTACATTCTGGTACGTATCACCCCAGTGATGCCTAAAATCCTATTCCATGCTAACCTATGCTTTTCCTGAGCCTTGTATGTGCGTGTGGATGCTAGCGAATCGTATGTGTTTTTCCCCTTATAAATAAATTGGTTATTAATTCTAGAAGTCTGTCTCAGTTCCATTTATTGGGATCCCCTGGTCTACTCCGTATACATATCGGGAGGGCGATTTCGGTGGGTTCACGTAGCCAGCCCTTGCAATATTTGAGCTAAACTACAAATAAAATTCCTCTAAACGGACCCTTGGCTACACCTGTGTTCTGAAATATTATCCCTTTCTCCCCATTAGTTGACCCATGAATTTAAGTAGAGGATAGTTGCATCCTGCATCCTACACTCTTTCCCAGTCTTCTGATTTCAACCCAGGTTGACTAGTTTGTATGTGGCAGGAGTGGGGTTGATCTTTTCCATCACAGGATTATAATGTTTTATCTCAAATGCTCTAGATAAAGCTTTTAAAAAATTTCAACAAATGGAGATAAAGCTTTTTTTATTTTATTTTAAACTCAACAAATGGCAAGGGGGAAGGAAAGAGAGGAGACATCCTGAAAACCGGAATGAATAAGGAACTGGACAGACCTACATCAATTGTCACAGTTTGTGTGATTTGTTGTTACTGTGTGCCTTCAAGTCATTTCCAACTTATGGCGACCCTATCCTGAGATTTTCTTGGCAAGATTTGTTCAAAGAAGTTTTGCCATTGTCTTCCCCTGAGGCTGAGAGAGTGTCACTTTCCCAAGGTCTCCCAGTGGGTTACTGAACACTGGTCTACAAAGTTGTAGTCCTGACTGTATCATGTCTATATGGATATTTGGTCATTATTATGTTCTAGCTTTGTACTGGCTGTATGCGTAATAAATAATGTCATGTCATGTCAAAGTTGTAGTCCAACACTTAGGCCCCATTCATACTGGCCTAAAAGACATGGAGGGAACTGGGATGATCCGGATGCCCCTCCCCCGAATCGCTCCGTTAGCAAGTGCCCACTACAAATTTGAAATCGAATGTATTCTGTTTGAAATCGAATGCATTCTATCTCTGCCGGCGAG
>NW_024823955.1:0-1674 GCF_019175285.1 Sceloporus undulatus
TACTGCATTAAGGGTGGAAAAATGAAATGCACGATATAGGATGGGGGACACCTGGATGAATGAAACTATGTGTGAAAGTGATCTAAGAATCAAGTAGACACAAGTTGTACATGAGTCAACAATGCGATGCGACAGCTAAAAAGTCCAATGTGATTTTAGGTTGCATCAATAGAAGTATAGTGTCTAGATCAAGGGAAGTAATAGTGACACTCTATTCTGCTCTGGTCAGGCCCCACCTGGAATATTGTGTCCAGTTCTGGGCAGGACGTTTCAAAAAGGACATTGAGAAACTGGAGCGTGTCCAAAGGAGGGAGACTAAGATGGTGAAGGATCTGGAATCCATGCCCTATGAGGGAGCTGGGAATGTTTATCCTGGAGAAGAGAAGGTGATATGATAGCCCTGGGCTCCAACAATGGAAGTATAGTGTCTAAATCTGCCATCCGCCGGCTTGAGAGGGAGTTCACCAGGCAGGTCCAAAGAGGGCAACTAAAGTGGTGAAGAATTTGGAAACCATGCCTTAGGAGGAATGACTTAGGAAGCTAGGGATGCTTAGCCTGGAGAATAGAAGGTTAAGAGGTGATATGATAGCTCTGTGTAAATTTTTGAAGGGATGTCATGTTGAGGAGAGAGTAAGCTTGTTTTCTGCTGCTCCAGAGACTAGGACACTGAACAATGGATGCAAGCTACAGGAAAAGAGATTCCAGCTCACACATTAGGAGGAATTTCCTGACAGTGAGGGCTCTTCGACATTGGAAGACACTCCTTCCTCGGAGTGCAGTGATCCTTGGAGGTCTGTAAACAGAGGCTGGATGGCCATCTGTCGGGGATGCTTTGATTGAGAGTTCCTGCATGGCAGAATGGGGTTGGACTGGATGGCCCTTGTAGTCACTTCCAACTCTATGATTCTATGAACATGAAACATGTAATAAGAAAGTAATGCTATGTAATGAGACGAAAAGGTACATATATAAAGAACAATTACAATACCCAAATCAGCTTCAGTTTATCTAGTCTGAATAACATACTGATGTAATGCAGAATAACATCTAAACAATGATAATGTAAAAACTAATTTCAGTTTATTACTATGAATAACCTACTAATGACTGCTACAAAAAATAATAGAAACAAGGGCAATTGTGAGTACAGGTACACAAAGGCTTCAGTACAATGACAATACATGTAATTAAGAATGGACTACAACAAAACAACAAAAGGAACAATTACAAGACACAAACTCCCTCCACTATATCTGCTCTAGGTGACATGCTAAAATAGATGATATGAAACTAAATAAAGTGCTGTTATCCCTGTCTTTGGGAATTGATGGAGGACGTTTCAAGACAAAAGGTCTTCCTCAGCCGCAAGGGAGGAGGCTGTCATCTGAGATACTGTAGTTCTTCCTCCTTCAAAAAATGTGCCAGATACGTATTTTGCAACCAATCTTCCTCTACTTTCCTGCATGAAACTTGTCCTGGTTTTGAGATCTTCTGGGGAGGCCCTGGTTGCTATCATATGGACCTCTCAGGTGCATTTGGGGGAAGGCAGGAGAGGGCTGCTTGGGGGCTGCTCTCAGGAGTTGGGACCCCTTCTTAGTCTTGCCGTTTTCATTAATATTCTGCTCCCCCTGATTTGGGACACAAGGCAGGTTCTGACCATTAAAACAACCGTTG
>NW_024823956.1:0-1674 GCF_019175285.1 Sceloporus undulatus
AGGCACAAAGTAATATAATGTAATTCATGTTCTATAGTATCTTATTGCTCAAAGTGTTCTTTTAAGTTAATACACTTTTGTCCATTCTCAGTGCTTTATAGATCACTGTGAATCCACAGAATGGTTCAATGGCCATAACTTAACTGCTTACCCACAAGTGTATGAGTCGTCAATATTTCAGAAATCTGGTTATAGAATTTTAAATGCTATTTTTTTTTTAGTGGCTCCAGTGAATGCACTAGTAAACACCACAGTAGGCTCGTTATTGTATATGCTGTGATTACATGTCCACAAAGCAATAGCACTGACCATTTCATTCATTTTTAACACCTAATTTAATTAAGACTGTAAGTAGCATTATTTTATTATTTTAACTCATGCTACAGATACGGGGCAAATTATTTATCATAGTGCAAGAGACTAAGGACACATCTACACAGGCCAAATGGCTCAGTTTTCCCCCACCCTTGTGTTGCCCTGTCCAGACAATGCGGGGCCAAAGGCCCAAGTCAACTATAGACTGCCTACACATGGAAAGGAAATCTTGCACCAAATCTGGGTCATCTCTGTTTTAATTAACATTTTAGAGATGTCCACAATTATTCAGTTGTCAAGCACATGTGGGTTTGGAGGGTAAGCTGAGGCAACTATCAGTTGGGCATGGTCTTGAAAGGGCTTTTATTTAGGAGAATAAAGAAATAAAAGCATTCACTCACCATTCTATCCTCTTGTTACCAACAAGTAAGTATCCCAACCAGTAAGTAAAAACCAAGTACAAAGGCAAAGGCAAAGGCAAGAAAAAACCAGAGAAGCAATCACACACTCTAGCTTAATGTGTCAGAGTGAGGGAAACCAGACACACGGAGTCTCTGCACATCTGTAGGCAGACACCCCCACCCCCCCCAAATACACATACTTATAAATGCCTGCAAGGCAAGACACATAGCAGAATATTCACACATGCACAGAGTGTCCCTGCAGACTGGTCTGCAGGGTCCTAATTCCTTGTCGCCTAGCCTCTTATATAGTGTAACATTCGGCACTACTTAATAGAGATGATATCATCCTGTGTCTCTTGATCTGCACCAAAAAGTGGGGCAAGATGGCATTTCAGTTAATTGCTTAACAACCTCCAGGTGCAGATCTGGGACCTGTCTATCTTCCTTGACCTTGGAATGTTCTCCTCTGGATCAGACACAAAAAACTTTAATTGATCCATTCTCACAGCTGGACACATGCATTCTAAGAACAAACTGCAGCCTGCACCAAAGTACCATTAGAACTAAATCCCAGGGCTAAACACACCTTTTGCTTTGGATCTTCCTAGAAAAAATGGAGCACTGCAGAACAATGCCACATGACTTCTACACAATGTTCCACTGTGCCACCTGCCACCACTGGTGGCAGCAGACGTCACTCCTCTGAGACCATAATAAGGCACCCAGCCAGGTGATCAACACTGGGCCTCAGAGGGAGCAATTGGTATCACTGGTGGCACAGTGGGATGTTGTGTAGACAGGTGCCTGGTATTATTCTGAAACATGCAGCTACTGGGGAAAGTCAGGGCAGCTTTGTGGCCACAATGCTTGGGGCATTGTGCAACACATTCAATATATGAATATTGGTGGGTCTACATTGAGTCTGAAGTCTTGGAACAAACTTTAACAGAGAGAA
>NW_024823957.1:0-1674 GCF_019175285.1 Sceloporus undulatus
CTCAGCCTTGACCACTTAACAATTGTCAGGTGTGTCCAATTATCCACTTTACATTTCTTGTCCTTGGCATTCAGGACTTGTTAATTGTATTACCATTTACACCTGTGTGGTTCTCAATTGGCTTTTGCTGAGTCACCCTGACTCTCACATACATGTTTTATTTAATTTACTGTATATCCCATGTTGCTTTTTCCTTAACAATCCCCTCCGAAATAAAATATTGTATGTGACTTACATTGTCATTCCAACCATTTCTGTCAACCTTTCATGTTTTTCCACTGTTAGTGCTTTTGTAAACAAATCTGCTATGTTATTATGTGTCTCTATGTATTTCAATTCTATTTCTCCTTTTTGAACCATGTCTCTTACATTTTGGTACCTTACACCCACATATTTGGTTCTGTTTTTCAAACTTTCTCTTTCAGCCATTGCTATACATGATTGCGAATCTTCCTGAATTTCAACTGGCACTTTGAAATTTTCATTTAAGTCATTTAACAATTGTTCAACCCATTGGACCTCGTTCACCATTTCATTCAGTGCTGCAAATTCTGATTCAGATGTGCTTAGCACTACGTTTGTCTGTTTTCTACTTCTCCAAACTATGGGACTTTCACTGTATTTGATTATCATTCCTGTTACTGACTTCTTGTCTCCTAATTCTGATGCAAATGAACTATCAACATAACAATCTAGATCTGCATTACTGCTTCTGATGATCAACTTCTTGTCTAAAGTTCCTTTCAAGTATCTCAACAAATGTTTCACAGCTGTCCAATCCTCAACCTTAGGATTGCAAACTCTTCTAGATAAAGTGTTAACGGCAAATGAAATGTCTGGTCTAGTGTGGCAAGAAATGAACTGTAGTGATCCTATTATGCTCCTAAAAAATGTCTTGTCCTCAAAATCTCTAGTTGTAGGTTCAGAAATGAAACCAGTTGTCATTGGAGCTTTAACTATTTTGGCATTCTGCAAACCACACTTTTCTATCAAATTTTCAATTTTCTTTCTCTGACTTAACAAACAATGTCCTTCTTGTGTCCACTCAACATTAATGCCTAAATAAGACTTCAACAAACCTAAATCTTTCAAAACAAACTTTTCTGACAATTCTCTCTTGAGTGACTCTATGTCCTGTTTTGACTTTGCTGCCACGCACAAGTCATCTACATAGATCACTAGCACTATGTCTCCTTTTGTATAAATACAAGCATCTGCCACGCTTCTCTTGTAACCTAACTTAACCAACTCGTCATTGATACACAAATTCCAAGCTCTGGCACTTTGTTTTAAACCATACAATGCCTTCTTTAATCTATAGACTTTCTGACTTAAATTTTCCTCAAACCCTTGTGGCTGTTCCATGAAAATTTCTTCATCTAAATTTGCATTTAGATAAGCCGTTTCAAAATCAAAATGCTCTACTATTAAATTCCTTCTAGCTGCTACAGCTAACACCATTCTCAAACTTTCTGGCTTTGCTGTTGGAGAATAAGTCTTGTCAAAGTTCTCATATTGCTGTTGAGCAAATCCCTTAGCTACTAATCTTGCTTTGTACTTAATGCTTCCATCAGGCATTTCCTTTCTCTTATACACCCATTTACAACCTATCACTTGCGTATCTCTGGGTCTATCAACAATTTCAAACACATCCTTGTTCACCAAGCAACTAAA
>NW_024823958.1:0-1674 GCF_019175285.1 Sceloporus undulatus
GCATTGCCAAATAGCTGTTACTGTCAGGAAACTTTTCCTAATGTCTAGGTGGAATCAGGACTGGTTCTGCCTACCCAGACTGGACTCTTCTGTACAAAGGAAAGGCTAAGATGAGTGTCCTGTTTCGTCTGGGATCCTGTTTGGGCAGCAAGGTTGTTTTGACTCTGATGTGTCCCTTGAATCTGACTCTTGGTTCCAGTGCAACAGCTTCCTACAGTTAAGTCTTACCACTCTGGAATTTACAGTATGATTTACTGTGAGGTTAGGGAATCATATCCTCTAATATTTCTCAGATGAAAACTGGAACAATTGTGTCAGGGATTTGAAGGGTTAAAACACAGCACACAGGGAAATGCTTGATGTGTGTGTGTTTGGCCATGAGCATTCAGCATCACAGTGGCAAGGCTGATCAAGCTCAGCTGAAGCTCATTGGCTCAAGGACACTTCAATGCCCAAGTGCAGGTAGCCATGGATGATGAAACCATGTGTCTAGATTGCACAGGAGATACATGACATGGTTACACACCTGAACTCACTGGGTTTGGGAGACCACATGGTCTGGAGACTATATAAGCCCAGGGGTTGCAAGGGTGTGGTGTGGGTTTGTAGAAGGAGTTGGATTGGTATGGTTTGGAGTTTTAGAGATCTAGTTTTGTATAATAGCACTGTGAATAAAGAGCATTTTGAGAGACTTAGGCGGGTTATAAACTGCCGCTTTGAGGCGGTCTGCTGCTGCCGCCGCCGCTTGGTCTGCACGGGAGCCGTAGCACCCACACCGCGCGGCTCCCGCACGGACCGAAAAAGAAGCTCCAAAATGGAGCTTCTTGCGGCACCTCTGTGAAATAATTAGAGAGAGCATGATTAAATGGGCGCAAAATGTGGGACACAGTATAGAATATATGGAATGGCAAAAAATTTGGAAGAGAATAAAATTTACCGTTAATCAAGAGCTAAAAGAGAACACCTATAAAATGTTATATAGGTGGCACCTGACCCCACATAAGATTTCATACATGTGTAAGAACAAGAAAAGTAACCCAATGTGCTGGAAATGTAGGACAGAGATTGGCACTTATTTTCATATGTGGTGGACATGTAAAATAGCAAAACAATTCTGGATTAAAATATACCAAACAATAGTAATAGAGCTAAAAATTCCAACAGATTTCATACCAGAAACATTTCTTTTAGGTATAATAAATGATGATTTAGACAAGACCTCTGGAAAACTGTTGTTTTACTTATTTACATGTGCCAGATTAATCTACGCGAGGCACTGGAAACAGGATGAAGCTCCTTCCATAGAAGAATGGGTGATGAAATTACTTGAAATTGCAGAAATGGACAAGCGAGCATGCTGTACAAAAAATAAAACAGAGGAAGAAACAGGAAAAGACTGGACTGTTTTCTATGAATTTTTAAAAAATAAATGGAAAAATGTAATTATTGTGTAAATATAACTTTTAGATAAATATACTGTAGAAACAGCAGTTGTTTAGATACAGTAAGCGATTGTAGATAAGGGAAAAATAAGAAAATTCTCTAACTAGTATAATTGGTAGGCCATAGAGACAAAAATGGGTACCGTATTTTCCGGCCTATAAGACTACTTTTTAGCCCTGGAAAATCTTCCCCAAAGTCGGGGGTCGTCTTGTACTCCGGAAAGCCCCTGGG
>NW_024823959.1:0-1674 GCF_019175285.1 Sceloporus undulatus
TGGAATGCCTTACCTGAAGGGATCCACCTTAGTGGAACAGTAGAAGCCTTTAAAAAGGCATTAAAAACCCACCTCTTCCTACAAGCCTACCCTCCCAATTCCTTCTAAGATTATCTTTCCCCTATTGACTTTGACGTATTGACATTCATGATTTTAACATTATTACTGTATGTTTTTAACTATGCTTTTGGATTTAATTCATTTTAATGTGTATTTTAATATGTGAATTGTGGTATTGTTTTTACTGACTGTCTTTACTGACACTTGTACACCGCTTTGATCCTGGGAAAAGCGGTTAATAAATAAACAATTTATTATTGATTTATTATTATTATTTCTACAGTGTAGATGTACCCTTCATCTCTTTTGACAACATTTGAATCCATAGCTTTGGGTCCTAATCTCTTGTTGTTGGTATGTGCCTTCAAGTCATTTCCAATTTATGGCTATCCTAAACCAAACCTATCATGGGCTTTTTGTTTTATTTATTTTGGGTGGGGTGGGGTGGGGTGGCAAGATTTGTTCAGAGGAGATTTGCCATTGCCGTCACCTGAGCATGTGGCATGCCCAAGGTCACCCAGTGGGTTTAATCAGATCTACTGGAAAATCCTTACTCAGCTACCCTAAGGTGAGACTGGCGATCACACAACAAAGGGCATTCACGGCAGTGGCACCTTCTCTATGGAATGCCCTTCCGGAAGAGATTCGCCTCAGTGGAACGGTGGAAGCCTTTAAGAAGGCTCTAAAGATTCATCTCTTGTTGGCTTTCCTGTTGTAGAAATGTTCTTACCTAAAATCTGGCCATTCCCGCCAAGAATACAGCTTCCTTGGTAATCATTGGTCTGTGTTGTAACCTAATCAGAAGTCGATTGTTATTTCTCAAGACATTTGCTGCCCATGAGCTCATTATGAGGAAAAGAGCATGCACAGAACAGGTGGGCCATTGAATCTCTCCAGAGATCACTCCTTCTAAAGTATGTGGGAATGATCTGCTTGGCCGCCAGTCCTTCACAGTTGTGTAAGTTAACCCTACTGTATTCTTTTCAGGAGGAGTTTGAATGTAGGTTTTTCACATCACACCCAGATCTTAACAATTTGCCTCTTCCCTGGCAGGCACATGCATGTGTGTGTTTAGCTGAGGAGGTCTCTATTTTTAACCACTTTGCAATGTGCAATGTGTACTGCTTGCAGCTTGATGTTACTTTTTCTATAGGATATACTGACATTTTTCTGCAAGTAAATTGGATCACTGAGCAATTACACCAGAGTAAGGGTAGAGTTTTTGCTGTCCTACTCTCATGGCAGGTGACACAGATTTTCCTTGATTTTTGCAATTTCTTGTTTTGATTTGGATTTATTTTTGGCTGATCTTCATCTGGATTTTTCTCTGTTGGGGTGGGCAACTTATTTGCAAGAAGTGCAAAAAAAAGAAGTCAAACTGCTGTTTTGGTGAATTTAGGGGATGGCCTGGACAGCTGAGGGGAAACTTCTTTTATTTAATATGGGGGGCTTGGGAGATGAGATCTTAGTTCAGTGTAGTACTTAGTTTTGAATTTTATGGTATTTTTAATGTATTTTTACTGTTGTAACCCACCTAGATTCCTCATGATTGGGCGGGCTATAAATTATTATTATTATTATTATTATTATTATTATTATTATTATTATTATTAT
>NW_024823960.1:0-1674 GCF_019175285.1 Sceloporus undulatus
TGATTCTCTTGAAAATCTGTTTTCCTGGAAAAGGTCGATCTCTAGTCCTCATGGTTGCAAATAAAATATGTCTTGTACTAATGTATACCGTGGCGTCTAGAGATATATTCCCCTTTTGGGTCAGTGGTGCTGCTTTGGCTTTGTAACTGATGGCACTTACTTCTGAAGTTCATAAAGGAAGGAAATGATGCAGAGCAAGCTCCAGTCACAAAACCAAGTAACCGCAATCACACGTCGGACACTGTCAGGGATCCTTTGGAGCATTGCAGCTCTATCGAACATAAATGCATAGTAGGGCTGTCTGGGATCATGAAAGGATAGTGAACTCAGTCTTTTCTGGGCTTGGAGCTTAGTAGTGTTTTAGGGTCACAGTTGTAAGGACCAAAATAGGGAAGCCCTTCCCTGAAAGTGGAACCCCATAGGTCTGTTTCAGGACACATCAACCATGTTTGCAGAGTTGCAGGTTGGGAAGAGGCTGGAGTAGTTTACACTGGCTTTGATGGATGCAATCTGATATTGAGCCAGTTTCTTTTTGTTGTTCATCCTTCTTGCCTTCACTCCAACCCAACCGATGGCATCTGGGATCGATGGCAAGAACCCCACCATCGTCACCCAAAAGCATGGCTCTAAGGCCCTTTTGTCCTTGTTGCTTGTTTGGAATTACAAGGCTTGGTAGCTACTCAACGCAGCAGGTATTCATGGCGATGCAATGAAGCCACCAACTCTTTGGTAACTAAGGGCTGGTAAGATGGCCCTCAAGGGGCAGGTTGATGGATTGGGGCCGTGGCAACCGCATGCCATGGCTCTGGTCCTGCCTTCTTCCAGCCCCAAAAGAAGCCACAACATGCTGCTCCTTCTTGGGGTGGAAAAAAAGCTGCCCTTCTTCGCTCCGGTGGCATCTGAAGACCGCACTGCCGGAGCGTCGCTACAATGCCTGCCATGACTTTTCACTGCCTAAGCCTTCCAGATCCAAACCTTCCCATTAATAGATCCCCTACGGCCATAGAAACCCTATATGCCTTTCTCAGCTTCGTTCTGGAAGGAAGTAAAAAGAAGATCCATTAAAATTGTAACAACGAATAGTTTTATTTTGCCAGTAAAATATTCACAGAACAGTTTCCCAGAAATTAAACTGATAAGAACAGATTAAACGTTTTATTAGAAAATATTTAATTATACAATTTAACATAAACCAATAGGTAATATATATATATATCAAGTCCAAAGAATGCAATTGCGAATAAAAATATATAATAGTATGATAATATATAAAGAAACTGGATATAAAGCAAATTTCATTCCTAGGATATGTTAAATTATTAAGACATTTTTGAAATCAAATAGAGCATATGAAGAAGACCACCCAAAATATATATCCTTTACTGTAAATCACCAATGGCAGTCACTCATATATCCAAACAGTTGCATACCATAAAAGTGAAAGGAAGGAAGGAGGAGGGAGAAAAGAGGAGGGAGAAGAAATGGCAGCTATTTTGCCCATAAGGAATCACTGGATGTTTAGCCTGGAGAAGAGAAGGTTAAGGGGTGATATGTCATGTTGAGGAGGGAGCAAGCTTGTTTTCTGCTGCTCCAGAGACTAGGACCCAATGGAGCAATGGATGCAAGGGACAGGGAAAGAGATTCCACCTGAACATTAGGAGGACCTTCCTGAGA
>NW_024823961.1:0-1674 GCF_019175285.1 Sceloporus undulatus
TTTTTTTTAAATCCAATTTTTAGGGAAATGATGTACAATCTCATACTTAACAATTGCTGATATATAGGACTGAAATCTTGCTGAAGCAAAAAAAAAAAAAAAAGAAGCATGTCCATTTTTGATATTATATGGAGGAGTCTGATGAAGTAGGATGCTAGATTCTGAGTTATTTAATCCACTCTCAGAGGGTTTGCATTTTTCCCCCTTTCCCCCATTTGTCTTCTTTCCCATTTACCTTGTCCTGGATTCTTGCCACTTTGGGTCAGCGAAACTGGGTTTGTGCCTGATGGACAACAAGAGCCACTTTGCAATTGCTAAGTGATGAAGAAGCGACAAATACTTGCATTTTGTTTTTCATCCTCGGGTGAAAGAAAGGATGCCTTGGTGCTTGAGGCACCCTTTCATGCAAAAGGAGAACAGCGCAGAGTTTCGGGGGCTTTGCAAGCGATAAGATTTGGAAAATATGTTGGCGCAAAAAATACGTTCTTTGGGGGCACTGTAGAAATAATGCAGTTCGGCACCACTTTAACTGCCATGGCTCCATCCTACAGAATCCTGGGATTTGTAGCTTGGCGAGGCATCAACACTCCTTGGCAGAGAAGGCTAAAAGCCTTAAAACTACGAATCCCAGGATTACATAGGATGGAGCTACAGCACTTAAAGTGGTTCTGTTAGCTTTACAGTGTACCTATAGTTAGACATTCATAACTACATCTAGTTAGTATTATTACATATCTGGTTATTATGGCATTGCATGATGATTATTTGATGTTTTTAATTTGTTGCTTCCTTTGTATGAATAGGTATTATATATATTGCTACCAGAATCTTTGCAGAATTTAGCTTCTATTTCTTTCTGCGGTCTGCATGACGAATGATGATTGTTTCACTTTTGGAAGTTCAGTGCCTCTTTATTGTTTTCCTAATGGCAATATTCTTTTCCCAGCAGGGACCTGCTCTCTGATATCATGACAAATTGTCTCTTCATAATCTTCCTAGGAGACCTCTCCAATTATTCTGTTCGTGGCCGGAATTAACTATATACCTCTGGAAAGAATTTGTCGTCTTGACCCTTAAATCTCTCTGGAGCCCAGCATCCTCTTTAGCAAAGTGGGTTATGATACCAGGCTAAGCCAGGCATTTAACCGTAAGCGTATATTTACTGAGAGTGCCATGGAGATAGCAACAAAACCAAGTCGACTCCCAGAAAATTAAAATAAAATACCATTTATTTCTTCGTTTATTTGATTTTATTTGCATCCCACCTTTCTCCCAACACAGGATTCGTGACAGTGTACAAGGTTTTAAAAACGTTGTTGTGTGCCTTATGGTGACTCTAAGCAAGGCTATCACCAGGTTTTCATGGCAAGATTTGGTCACAAAAGGTTGAGAGAGTGTGATTTGCCCAAGGTCACCCAGTGAGTTTTCATGGCTGAGTGAGGATTTGAACCCTGGTCTTTAGTGTCATAGTCCAACACTCCAACCACTACACCATCCCAGTTCTGAAAAGCATAATACAGTGTAAAAACTGTTCACGCAAAAGTTAAAACACAGTTAAATTACATTTCTATTGAAAAGAGCAGAAAAACAGCATTAAAAACAAGTTAAAAACATCATTAAAAGACTCTAAAACATAACTTGGCATCAACAACCAAGAACGCCTTGCCTGGAACA
>NW_024823962.1:0-1674 GCF_019175285.1 Sceloporus undulatus
TGGCCTACAGTTCTCTTCTGCCTGTTGCAAGATCTTCCCTCGAGGCAAAAGTCTGGGAATGCCAAGTCCTAGTAGGAAAAGAAGACATTTTGTGTATGAGACATAATAAATGCTCTCTTGAGGTGAAGAATTTGCTCCTTCCCTCTTCTTCATGGAAAACCAACACTATGGAGTTTATCTCATGGGTGAAATCCTGTGCAGAAATGAGATTTAAAAGCTAGACAAAACCCACAAAAGTGGGTTGATTTTCACACACGTTGTTGTTAAACTTGTCTTAACCCAAATGGAAAATAAACAAAAGCTGCTTCTTTTTACTTTTGGGATTTTCCAAAAGTAAAAAGGAACAGCTTTCGTCTATGTTCTGTCCATTTTCTGTTTGGGTTAACACAGATTTATCAATGACGTAGTGTGAAAATCAACCTGCTTTTGGGTTTTGTTTTGTTTTTCTAGTTTAAACCCCCATTTCTGCACAGGATTTCCCCCATGTGTTAAACTCCTAAGACTGAAGGGAAAGATAGGTGACTTTTCCTTCTGAGTCACAGAGTGAAAACTCCATACCACCCAGCATTAATCCAATAACCCAGCCTACTTCACAGAACTGCTCTGAGGACAGAATCTGGGAGGCAGAGAGTACCATTGTATTGCTATTTTACCAATTTATTGATTTCTTTCATTTATATGATGCCTTTCTCCTAGAGGCAACTCATAAAAGATGAACAATACAATTTTCAAAACAGTAAAACAAAAACCATATTTAAGACAGAATAACACGTAAAAAGCATACAAAAGGTTACAGCAATAAAAGAAATGTTCCATGCCCCTTTAAGAAAAATATTAATTGCCAGCCAACAAATAGCTGGCAAGACCTTTTTCCTCAAGAAGAGAAGTCAAGGAGGAGTGGGGCTTTGGCTTGCCTTTCTCAGCCTCGCAGCTGCAATATATTCACTAATGATTATTGTTTCTAATATTTATTTTATTCTTTATATCATGCATTCCTCCTTTTGATGGAAAACAAGGCAGCTAACAACTGATATTAAAAGCAAATTAAAGTCCAATCCATTAGCAGAGCTATGGACAAAGACAAAGACTTTCCAGCATTCTTGAGCCCAGTCATGCAAAGTGATTTCAGTGTTAGACTATGACTCTGGAGATCAGGATTTGAATCCCTATGCGATTGTGTGACTGTGCAGAAATATCTAGTGCTATAGCGCTAATGTTGTGTTAGCTTTCATTAACGTGATCATTGTGATTATTGCTGGATTGGCCCTGATGAGATCCTCTCCTCCTGGAGCTTAGTCCTAGGCCTGCATTTTCTGTTTCTGGTCTCACTTCAGATGGAAGGGAGGCTGTCTGCAGACTGGCACAGCCCCCCTTTTGGGCCAAGTTCCCAAAGTCAAGGAAAGGCAATGTCCATTTGCAACTCAAAGAGGATGTTTCCTTGCAATCCAGCATGTCTCCTTCCTTTGTGAAGCCACAGGCTCCTCCTATGTAATACTAATAATAGTAATAATAATAGGATTTATTATTATTATTTATTAATGTAGGCGGAGAACCCTGCATCTCTCAAGAAGTCTCTTCATGTTGTGCATCAGGAAAAATTTAGGTCATCCAGAGGCAAAGCATGCCAGTTCAGTCCCAATATTAGAAGAAACTGCTTTTCCTTTCCTAGAGGTA
>NW_024823963.1:0-1674 GCF_019175285.1 Sceloporus undulatus
ACAAGATGGATAGACTGGATCAGCAAAAGTAGAATTGTGCTCTTTCCCTGCTCAAACTTTATTATAGTGGACCCTTGGTATCCACTTTGGTTTGGTTCCAGGAACCCCCACAGATTCCAAAATCCATGAATACTCAAATCCCATTATATAGTTGGGGAGTGGGTAGTAAAATGGTGTCCTTTATATAAAATGGCAAAATCAGGTTTTGCTTATTGGAATTTATTTATTTTTCAAATATTTTCAAGCCACAGATGGTTGGCTCCATGGATAGGCTATTCCAAGGACACCTCAGGTCTGGCAAAGCCCCGTGGGGAAGAAGACTGGGCACACGACCCAGACCTCTCTTCCTCGGGCCTTTCCTTCGCCCGAATGGCCTCCCCTTATTATTACCCTTATTAAAGTCTGCCTAGCCCATTTTATCACAAGCCTGCCATTTTCAATTAACATTCCACTTTAAATTGCACTTAAAAGTTCATTCTTTATCTGCTTTATTCACAAAGTACAGTAATGACTTATGTTATGTGCCTAGAATAAAATGAGCAGGCCACAAAAACACATCAAAAATTAAGAGTGTAATATCTTTATTTTTAGGGACTATGGAAATATATTGAAACAAAATGCTCAGCTTCTGAGCATGAAAAGTTTTGGCTTATATAGTGTTCTGAGCAATGTTCTATATTTCAGATTAATTTCATTTCCAAATATGTGCACTGTATATTCAGTACAGATGGTAAAGGCAATGTATCTTTCCAAGTTTCCTGAAACCTAGTCAGAATTTTGGAGTCAGCAGAACCAACATCTGGAACTAGAAACAAGAATGATCAGAAACAAGCATACCTTTGTGAAATGTTTTATTTACTGACGTCTTACAGTGTTTTTTCAAGTCAAGTTTTCCATTATAATGAAACCATCATTTAATTTACTAGTCATTAAAATCCCTCCCTACCACAAAGTCTACGCTTGGCTAAGTTGCTGTCCAAACCAAAATAACTTTTTTAAAACCCACCCTAAAATCTAAATAAGAGCCCAGGGAGCACTTTCCCCTGTATATGGCACCTGGAACATTTTAAAAGAAGGAATTGGTTGAACTAGCTCTTATATAAACCAAGTAAATTCAAATAAAAATTTAACCCTTCTTGATAGTAGACTAGTACAGCATAGTAGCTGTCCACACAGGCACTAGATATATGGCAGAAATAAATTCAAGCCAGGTAAAGAAAGGACAAGGGAAACAGGTTTGGGAAGAAGGTAGGACAGGTGTAGCTATAGGGCAAACAAAAAGGGCATTGCCCTTCAAAAAGGTTTTCCTTTCCCTTCAAATTTCTAGCATCACAGTACAGTGGACCCTTGTTATACGCTAGGGTTTGGTTTCAAGATCCCCCGTGTATAACAAAATCTGTGGATGCTCATGTCCCATTAAATATAATGACATAGCAAAATGGTGTCCCTTATAAAAAATGGAAAATCAAGGTTTGATATTTGAAATTTATACTTTTTTTAACATTTTCAAACCGTGGATGCTTGAATCTGTGTATAAAAATCAGTTTATAAGAAGGGCTGACTGTACCTTAAAACTTAGGGACAGGCAAATGAATGCAAATTCAGAAAATATGAGTGTTGTTGTTGTTGTTGTTGTTGTTGTTGTTGTTGTTGTGTGCCTTCAAGTCATTTCCA
>NW_024823964.1:0-1673 GCF_019175285.1 Sceloporus undulatus
CTCCCGGTGTGAACCTTGAGCATGAGGGGCTCCCTCCCCACCGTCCCACCGTCCCCAGTCCCACCGGGATTTACTCTGGCCAGTATTTTTTAAGCTATCCTTGGCTACTGTTAATGAGAGACAGCTGACCCCAGGCAGGTCCAGGGAAATAGGCGATTGAGGAAGAGCTGGGTCCCGGGCACGGGGGTTGTTCTCACGACTCCTTCTGTCCTCTGGGTTGGGTTTAGGACAAGAACCTGAAGAGGACCTTCCTGGTGGTTGTCCTGATGCTTCTGGAGGCTATTGTTGTCACAGGCAAAGCGCAAAGCCTTGAGCTGCTCATGAAAGGGCCGCTGGTGGATTGCCTGAGTGTAAGTTGTCTCTACTTGTGCTGGGCATACAGGGGGGACTGGAGAGGAGAGGTTCAAGTGGCAGGCTGTCTGGCTGGGATCGGGTGACCAAGGGTTGGCATCAAGGAGGCGGGGAGAGCTGGCCATTCCCACCGCTTGGCCAAACATGCTCAGCCACAGCTCTTCCAGAGTATCTTGCATGGTCCCTGAGCCACCTCACAGGGCGGAAGGGTGGGCAGGTGGGTAAGTTTATGGAAGGGAAGGCTTGCAAGGCTTCTCCCATGAGGCTGACTCCCCCTTAGGCTGCCTTCCAGGGTAAAGCACTTCTTAGGTCAAGAGAGAACTACAAAGCCCTCCTTGGGAGCCATCAGAGTAGGGCAATGGAACCCCTTCCCTCACAAACGTGCCCACGGGAGAAGGGACTTTGCTTTTCCACCCACCTCCAGCCTCCCTCTGTCTGTGGCCCAGGTGGGCTCTGTCCTTCCTCTGAGAAAATTCCTGACCAACCTGAGGCAGTGGCAGGCAGAAAGGAAAGAAGAACGGACAGACAGATGGACCTTGGGGGGTGAAGGGGCCAACTATGATGCCCCCCACCTGGCCTTCAAACATTCCTTTTGGCCCATCTTTCACAAGCTCAGCTCTGCTGCTAATACTAAACTACAGACCCTTTGCCCACTTTTGGGTCTGAGGGCGGGAAGGAAGTGCATGTCCTCAGAAGCAGAATCTCCTTAAGGTAAAGGAAGGAAGGAAGGGAGGGAGGGAGGGAGGGAAGGGAGGGAGGGAGGGAAGGAAGGAAGGAAGGAAGGAAGGAAGGAAGGAAGGAAGGAAGGAAGGAAAGAGGGAGCAGTGCCTATCTTGGAGGCCATGTAGTCTGCCAGTGAAGTGCATACAGATGGACATTGAGGGGTCTGGGGGAGCCCATTCCTTCTTTGGAGGGAACCTTCCAGCACCTTCCAGCACCTGCCACTTAGAGGCTGATGGGAGCACCTGCCCAGCCTCACCTGGCACCAGGGTGCCCATGGCAGGCACAAGTTGGTGCCCCATGGGCCCTGCTCACGTCTCCTCTGTTTCTGTGTTGCCTGGCAGTTTGTGCTAGAAGAAGAGCCCAGCTGCACACTGGATGACAGGATGTGCCCGGACGCAATGCTCATCATGACAGAGCTCAGGTACTGCGCATGATGGGGGTCGGCGGGAGGGAGGCAAAAAGGCCCACTCCGGATGGGTGGGATCCTCTTGTGGAGAGATCAGTTGGGGCTTCTTCCTGGAGTCCTGCACACACGCTCCGCACAACAGGCACCCGGAGCCAAGGATTATAAGCATCCCAAAGTGGGGAGCTCAGCCATC
>NW_024823965.1:0-1673 GCF_019175285.1 Sceloporus undulatus
GAGAGAGAGATTAGTACCCTCCTCAGGGAAACTCAAAAGGTTTTTTACCTTCCTAGCTGTAAACCCCTCATTGCTTCCATACATGAGGGAAGGAAGGCCTCACATAGTTTTACTTTTACTCAACACAGTTTTTGTTATATTTTGCCACATTATTTTTGTTCTTATATTAAAGTGGAGGTCAGTGTTCCCAAATCCTTTTGATATTGGGCAATGGTCATCAGATCTCAAATCTGGATTTTGATTTTTGACAAATTGCTTTGGTAGCCACATTGTCAAATCAGATTTTATTTTAATAGGACGTTTGGTTAATTCTTGAGACTGCTTCAGGGTATCTTGACCTTTTTTATTTTTTTATCATTTTTTATGTTAAATAGAGACTTGGTTTTAAGGTTTTTCTCCTCCCTTTTTGTTGATTTTGGGTTTTTCTTCTCCAGTTTTGATCAGTCCAGGATTCTGGTCTAATAGCTTCAGTGTTTTGTTCCAAATTTACTGCCAGTCTTAAGAATGGGGTGCCATTAATCTCAGAGAAAACCCCCTAAATGGTTGGATTTGATACATACCAATAAATTGGGCTTCCGGGGGGGGGGGTTTTAAAGGTGGTTACAGGCTCCTAGTCCAGCCTCCATTGTTTCACAGATATTTTTGACCATACACAGGAATGGGAGCTCATGTTCAATTGCTCCTCCAGCCCTAACCATTTGGAGCCCAAGCAGAGAGATGGGCACACTTTCTCAGCCCATGAGAGTTTGTTCTTTTTGTTCTGATTTTTTTTAGTGCCTCTGGAAAGAGCCCCTAGTGGTGAAACATACATACACCACTTGTTTTGTTTGGGCGTTGGTTTTTTTTTGTGTATTGCCAGTCATATCGGCTGCATATATATATATATATGTGTGTGTGTGTGTGTGTGTGTGTGTGTGTGTGTGTTACTAATGTTAGCTAGTTTTACTAATATGCTATGCATTGTATGTTTACCCTGATTCTATTCTCTGGTCTCTAATGACATAATTCTCTTGCATGAGTTTTGGTCCTTTAAAAGCTTCGTTCTGTCCAAGATTTCCAGCCCATGCACATAAATTGCAAAGGCTGTCTCTTTCAGTACTGTCACAGAAAACTGGGTCTTCAAGAAGACTCAAGGGAGAAAGTATGATATGCTATCCTCTTTCCCATCTTCCCCTATGCATTAAAATAATCAAACATCTATTCTTTTCTCACTACACTATTCTTGTTCTCTTTCTCTAAGAACCTTCTGAGAAGGTAAGCTTAGTTTCTGATTCAAGGCGCAGGCCCGAGCTGCAACTACAGCTGCCACGATGCGGAGATGCACAGCTATACCAGAAGACATCCTGCTTTCTCCTGCCATGTTTGATGTCCTCCAAGACACACTCAGTGTCCTCCCTTAAGGTGTTTCATCCAGATGGTGCTTTGAAAACTATGCATCCCGATTTGTTCCTGGTCCACACCTGCATCCCTGGTACACTGCACTAGTTTTTCTTTTAGATGAACTCCACAGGTGACCGCATGCCTGTTCATCAACACACCAGTTTGAGATGCTCGCATTCCAAAAGACCAAACAACATAGGCCCGCAACCTTCCTGGTTCCTGTCACAATGTTTTGGTTCCTGTGAGATAACAATAGACTCTCTTAATTCCTACAACTTCAATGGACTTTGGCT
>NW_024823966.1:0-1673 GCF_019175285.1 Sceloporus undulatus
TGGTGTCTTCCCTGTAAGAGTCAATGGATAAACAGCAATTCTCTTTTCTGAATTAAACTCTTTTCACACTCCTAGCATTTATATAGTTTCTCCTCTTTGTGATATAATTGATGATGGTTAAGGCTCCTCTTCCGACTGAAACTCTTTCCACATTCAAGGCATTTGAATAGTTTCTCCTCCATGTGAATTGCTTGATGAGCAGAAAGGCAATCCTTTCGATTGAATTTCTTTCCACATTCCAGGCATTTAAAGGGTCTCTCTTCTGTATGAGTTGTCTCATGACGTGAGAGGCTTCCTTTCTGAGTGAACATCTTTCTACACTCCAAACACTGAAATGGTTTCTCCCATGAATGATGTAATTCATGACGAACAAGGTTTCTCTTTTGGCTGAACCTCTTTCCACACTCCAAACACTGAAATGGTTTCTCCCCTGTGTGAGTTAATTCATGACTAACAAGGTTACTCTTTCGATTGAACCTCTTTGCACACTCCAAGCACTGAAATGGTTTCTCCCCTGTGTGAGTTAATTCTAACAAGGTTACTCTTTCGATTGAACCTCTTTCCACACTCCAAACAATGAAATGGTTTCTCCCCTGAATGATCTAATTCATGACTAACAAGGTTACTCTTTCGATTGAACTTCATTCCACACTGCAAGCACTGAAGTGGTTTCTCCCTTATGTGAGATAATTGATGACGAGTTAAGCATGACCTCTGACTGAATTTCTTTCCACATTCCAGGCATTTCAATCGCTTCTCTCCTGGGTGAGTTGATGAAAGAATGAAGTTTCCTTTCTGGCTGAAGCTCTTTTCCCATTTGCCATCTGTATGCGTCGTCTCATGACGTGAGAGGTGTGCCTTCTGACTGAACATCTTTTCATATTGGAAGCACTGAAACGCTTTCTCTCCTGTATGCGTTGTCTTGTGACGTGAGAGATCAGCCTTCTGACTAAATGTCTTTCCACACTCCAAGCATTTAAATATTTTCTCCCCCGAATGATCTAACTGATGATGACCAAGGGTACTCTTTTGACTGAAACTCCTTCCACATTCTTTGCATTTAAAATGTTTCTCCCCTGTAAGATTTAATTGATGACAAGTTAAGTATGACTTCTGATGGAACCGTTCTCTGTATTGCAAGCACAGAAATGGCTTGTCTCCTGTGTGAGTTTTTTGATGATGAATAAGGCTTATATCCTCACTGAAACTCTTTCCATATTCTAAGCATTTCAAAAGTTTCTTCCCTATATGTCCTGCTTCATAGTTAAACTGGTGTATCTTCTGCTTTGGGTTCTTGCTACACTCCAAACCTATTAATGATTTTTCCCTTGAGTGCAGTTTTTGATGTGACATAAAGTGTGACCTACACCTAAATTTTTTGCCACATTTACAACACGGAAATGGTTTTTCTGTTGTTTGAGAGGGTTCATGGGAAATCAGTTTTTCCCTATAACTACTCTCACCATCTTTATAAGATTGTTCTCCTACGTGAGTTCTCCTGTGAAGATTAAGGTTCGATTTACAACTGAAGCTTCTCCCACAAACAAGACAAAGACATTTACTTCCGTCTGCATTCCCATTTATGTCACCTCCTAGAAATGAGAAAAATATGTGGTCAAAGTGCAGGAGAGGGCAAAAAACCCAAATGAAAATGACTGCCTAACAGACATTAT
>NW_024823967.1:0-1673 GCF_019175285.1 Sceloporus undulatus
GAAACGTCAGAAAGAAACTCTGCTAGAACATGGCCACATAGCCCGAAAAACCCACAAAAAACTATGGATGCCGGCCATGAAAGCCTTCAACTTTACGAAGAGATACATTCCTCTTTTCAACAAGGCAGAGGCCCAACATGCCTGAAGGAGGCTTTGGTAAGACCTATTCTGAAAAAGCCTTCCCTGAATCCTACTGTACAAGGTAACTATAAGCTGGTCTTCAACATCCCAGGTGCTTGAATGCTTGGTGGCTTCTCAACTCCAAAGATTCTTGGATGAAATGGATTATCTAGATCCATGTCAGTCTGTTTTCAGACCTGGTAATGAGACAGAAATAGCTTTGATTGCATTGATGGGTGACCTATGCAGGAAACTGGTTGGTTTGGCTGGACCTCTCAGTGGCTTTCAGTACCATCAGCCAAGGTATCCTTCTGAGTAATCTCTCTGGGATGGAACTTGGAGGTACTACTCTACCTTGCCTCCATTCTTTCTTGGAGGGTAACTCTCAAATGGTGGTACTGGGGGATTCCTGCTAGACTCCTTGGCATTGGCCTCTGAGGTCCCTCAGGGTTCATTGTTGTCCCCTATGCCATTTAATATCTACATGAAACCATTATCTTATCCAGAGTTTTGGAGCAAGATGTCACCAGTATGCTGATAATACCCAGCTCTATCCTTCCTTTCCACCTAATTCCAAGGAAACTTTTCCTGTCCTAAACCAATGGTGTCTGGCCACTGTGATGTACTAGATGATGGCAAACAAACTGAAGCTTAATTCAGACAAGACAGAGATGCTCCTGATCAGTTGAAAGACAGCTCTGAAAATAATGACTCAGTCTGCATTGGGTGAGGCTATATTCCCCTGAAAACACAGGTTCATAGTTTGTAGGTACTTTTGATTTCAACACTGAGCAGTGACCAGGAGCTCTTTTGCACAAGTTAAAAACAGTACACCAACTGTGCCGATTCCTGGAGAAGTCACAGTGGTACATGCCTTGGTTACATCCTGTTTGAACTGCTGTAATGTGCCCTACATGAGACTGCCTTTGAAATGTAGTCAGAAACTTCCGTTGGCTCAAAAAGCTGCAGCCAGGCTGTTAACTGGAGCTTGCTACAGGGAGCATACAACTCCCATCAGCTCTATTGGCTGCCAGTCTGTTTCTGGGCATAATTCAAAGTGCTCCTTTTGATCTATAAATCCCTATGTAGCTTGGGTCCATTTTATTTGAAGGACCATATTTCGATTTATGAGCACCAAGATCAGGAGAGGCCCTTCTCTCTCTCCCACCATCATCTCAGGGATGTTCAGTGAGGACAAGGGAGATAGCTTTCTCAGTGGGTGCTCCCAGGCTCTGGAAATGTGTCCCAAAGGAGGCCAGGATGCCCTCAGCCCTACTCTCTTTTTGGCAGCAAGTGAAAACATTTTTGTGCCATCAAGGTTTTCCAAACTTAGGATGGTTGAGCTTTGAAATGCTTGTAATTCAGATTTCTTCATACATACATAGAATTCTTAGTACATTTTGATTTTTTATATTTAATATTTATAATGTTTGTATTTTTTTACTTGCAGTGTTTTAAACATTTTTATTAGCCTCAAGGGAGTTCTATATTGGGAGAAAGGTGGGATAATAATAATAATAATAATAATAATAATAATAATAATAATAATAATA
>NW_024823968.1:0-1673 GCF_019175285.1 Sceloporus undulatus
AGACCCACAGGATCCAGATTGGGCACCCTCCCTCACATACTTACCTTTTCCTTCACAACAACCCTGCAGAGGAGGACCAACAGACAGACCTACAGCCCCAGAAACATCCCCCCCTGTTCTGGGCGCATACTGAAAGGGCTTTTGACCCCCTTGAAGAGATGTTGTTGTTGTTGTTGTTGTTGTTGTTGTTGTTATTATTATTATTATTATTTATATTCCACCTTTTCTCAATGGAATCAAAGAGGATTACAGTAATAAAATAACATACAATTTAAGAAATACAATTAAAATTCCAAACCCCCAACCCTTCTCCCAATTATAAAAATATTAATCAACCCTTAAAAATCCTATTAAACAGCAAGAAAATTTAAAACTTTCATAACACAATACAGTAAAAAAAATTTTTGGGGCAAGAAATGGGTCGTTTTCTGAAGGAGAGAAGGGAGGACAGGAACGATATACATCAATAGCAATTTCCATCACATTAACGATGGTAAGGGTCAGGGGGAGGGGGAGGCAAGTCAATACATCTCATCTAGTCTGGAAAGAGGTCCGTCTTAATAGCCTTCCTAAAGGCTTCCAAAGTGTTAATAGGACGGATCTCATCTGGCAGGTCCTTCCAGAGTGAACCAACACCTTGTATCTTTCCCAGAAACTAATGAGCATCCAGTGGAGGGATTTAAGAACCGGTGTAATGTGGGCAGTTCTAGAAGTGCCTGTAACCAACCTGGCTGCCATATTATGTACCAATTGAAGTTTCTGAACTTGGCACAAGGATAGCTCCATGTAGAATGTGTTACAGAATGTACTACTGTTTCAAGGTCTCCCTGCTCCCCGCCCCATGTCTCCGAATGATCTCACCCAGCAGCTTCATGTAAATGTTGAATAGCATTGGGGACAGAATCACGCTTTGAGGGATGCCCGACTTGATCTCCCTATTGGACAAAGAACTGTCCCCAAGTGACAGGAATCTGCCTGATAGGTAGGACCTGAACCACTGGAAAGCAGTGCCCCAATTCCCAACTCTCCCATATGTTCCAGAAGGATACTGTGGTCAATGGTATTGAAGGCCGCTGAGAGGCCTTCAACAGCACCAGCAGGGTCCCACTTCCCCTTTTCAAAGAGCTGTCGATGCTCAAACGGAGATCACTGACTAAGGTGACCATGGCTGTCCCAAGTCCGTAACCTGTCCTAAATCCAGTTTGAAATGGATGTAGAAAAATCCATTTCTTCCAAGACTCCTTGGAGTTGAATGACGATTGCCCTCTCCATTACCTTGCCTAAGAATATTAAGACCCAAACTGGCCTGTAATTGTTTCTGTCCAGAAGTCAAGGGGAAGGCTTTATTAGAAGTGGTTTAACCACCGCCTCTTTGAGGCAAGATGAAAGACAGCCTTCCCTGAAAGATGCATTAGTTATGTTTTTAGCAGTCTCTTGATGGTATCTCCCCCTGGACGGCCAGCCAAGATGGGAAAGGATCGAGAGAGCAAGTTGTCTTTTTCATACTCCCAAGGAGCTTCTCCACATCCTCTGTACTAATGACTCAAATTGATCCAGAATAACAGTATAGGCGGAGGCTCTGGATACCTCTCCTGTTGCCTCTGTCGTAAGGCCGGCATCCAAATTGGCTCTCATTTGAGAGATTTTGTCTGCAAAGTAGTTATTAAAAGCAT
>NW_024823969.1:0-1673 GCF_019175285.1 Sceloporus undulatus
ACCGGAGCAATGGATGCAAGCTACAGGAAAAGAGATTCCACCTCAACATTAGGAGGAACTTCCTGACAGTAAGGGCTGTTCGACAGTGGAACAAACTCCCTCGGAGTGTAGTGGAATCTCCCTCCTTGGAGGTCTTCAAACGGAGGCTGGATGGCCATCTGTCGGGGATGCTTTGATCTGGATTTCCTGCATGGCAGAATGGGGTTGGACTGGATGGCCTTTGTGGTATCTTCCAACTCTGATTCTATGATTCTATGATCTCGGATTCACCCCTTTTCACTCACTGCCCCTCACTCCTGGAACCTTCTTCCCTCGCGAGCAAGGGCCATCACTTGTTTAACCAGCTTCAAAACAGAGTTGAAGACCATCCTGTTCAGAGAAGCATTCCCAGGCATTGCATAATTGTCGCTTGCTATTTGATGTTCTTTTGGTGCCTGTTTTATCGAACCATTTCCTGTATTGCTACGTACTTTATATGTATTAGCCTACTAGCCCCACCACTTTTCCCTTCTCCTTTTATGTCATGTCTTTTTAGATTGTAAGCCTGAGGGCAGGGAACCGTCTAATTATAAAGATTGTATGTACAGCGCTGTGTACATTTACAGCGCTTTATAAATAAAGGTTAATAATAATAATAACAACAACAACAACAACAACAACTTTACAAAAGTACAAATCCCAGGGTTCCATAGGATGGAGTCATAGCAGTTAAAGTGTTATCAGACTGCAGTGTGAACGCTTTCTGGTCATCCTTTTTCCCAGTGGATTGAGAGGTACTTCTGTTTCTATTTAAATTATAGCCATGATTCCTCAATTTGCATCAATTCATACAAATCAGTAGATGCTTTTGTCTGCTTTTGATGATGGTGCATTTCCTTCTTTTGTTTGTCAATGGCTAGGAAGACATCCTAGACACAGGCAGCAAAATGTCTTGGGCTTCCCTGGAATACAGGCGGGAATAGAAAAGGGAGCAGACCGTTCATATGCTGAGAAAAGTCTTGTGTTCCATCTTGCAGTCATTCAGACATCTCATGAGCCCTGGGGTAATTTTCATGCAGTTTCCTAGCAATTAAGCGATTGTTCTGGCATCATTTAAATAATCTCATAAAACTGTTAATGAACATAAGGACATTATTGGGTTCTGCGTCTAAAGCAGGCAATCTTGTGCCTAGTTTACTTCATGAACCAAAATAATACTCTATGAACTTAACAGAGTTGATATTAGCTTCATAAAGTTTGTATAGCAGGGAGAGGAAAAGAGAGAGAGATACTTTTCTTCTTTAAGCCTAAAGAGCCTCATGGATCCAGTAACACTTTTATTCTTCCTCCCTCTACTGTAAAAACTGGCGTATCACACATGAAACCAGTAAAACATTCTCCTGTCATCAAAGTGGGGTAAGCAAAAATCTCTATTTGCCCTTTGATATCTGCTCTGTAGTGCTTTCCTGTTCAGCTCTCTCACATGCCTTTCATCTGTTTTATTTCCTTTGGGGATTTAGGCTCTTAGAAGATGTCAGGCTTCATCTTTGTGGGGTTTGTCAACAATGGAAAAGTTAATTTAATAGTGAAGGACTTTACAATGAGTCAATTCAATTATGTGCCTGCTGTTGCAGAAGACCAAACAGGCTGGGGGGAAAAGTCAAGGTACCCATCTCTCTCCTTCCCCCCCCCCC
>NW_024823970.1:0-1673 GCF_019175285.1 Sceloporus undulatus
CATCCCTTTCCCTGATTGGCTGGAAGCCCAGTCCCTCCCACATCCCACACAGAATGACATCACTGCTACGTAAGGCTCTCTTGACCAATCAGAGAGCAAGATGAAGGTTCTTCTGGAAGCTTCCGTGAGAAGGAGATATAAGGCCTGAGAGACCAAGAGACAGTTGGGGGAATTGTGTCAGTTGGAGATTGAGAGAGAGAGAGTTAAAGAGCAGATCTTGGAAGTTAGTCTCAGAATTGGACGCTTAGGTTTATTTATTTGTTTTAATCCCTTGTATGAAATATCTTGTGTGGCTTATAATTTAGTTATATTTATTATTTATAATACATATCTCCTTGTAGTATCTACTACTCGATGCTCCTTTTACACATGTCTTGGCTTGGTTGATGATTGGGAAGATCAGTAAAGGAGGAGAAATAAGGTTCCTTAACCGGTCCCAGTGTAGGTTAAGGGAAATCCTTTTATCATTCACTGGGTGGAGGCAGCGGGATTTAAGGAATTTAAGGGTCTGCTGGGCTAAGAGCCATAACAGGGCTGTGGTTTGGCTGCTTGGACCCCAGGAGATCATCACAATCTCTGATCCCACACATTATGCAGGTCATACTCTCGATGTGGTCTTCTGTACGGAACAGGCACATCCGTGGGTGGAGGTAGTCCATTTCTCCGCATTGCCATGGACCATCGACCGTTTCCTGGTCAAGGTTGGGCTGATGGTCACTATTCCCTCTGTTGGGGGCAGAGGACCTATTAAAATGGTCCCACATAGAAGCTAGTAGAGCAATGGCTGTGAGATCTATTGGAGCAATCCTTAGATCCTACAACCAGGCAGGGGGTCATCTGGTTGCACCAGCTCTAAAAGTATTTCAGAGTAACGTTATAGCTCAGATCCTATATGGCGCTCTGTGTGGGGATGGGATGATTCCCAATTGGTGAAATTGGAGGCCATCCAGAATACATTTTTCAATAAATTGCTTCTACTTTCACCTGAAACACCTGCAGCTTTGGTTCGGGATGAGGTCGGCCTCCCTTCCATCAGAGCTCATATTCATTTTGCTTTATTTAACTACTGGAGATCTGTAATAGGTTCTCCGGTTAAGTTATGTTTCCAACATTTACCAAGCTACAAAGTGTGGAGTTTAAGATACAATAGGTTGCTTTAAGATACAATAGGTTGCTTGAATCATATCCTGCTCTAACTGAAAACCCTTCTACCCGGAATTCAAGAGAGAAGCTTCGTGAATACATTTTTAACCATGATGTGTATCTGGATAGACTGGCTATTAACAATTCAACAATTCAATCCAATTATATAAATTGGACCATCAGATGGCTGTTTACCGAGGGAAGCTTACATTCCCAAAGCTTAGGCAGGCTTTTACAGCTCTTCGTTTCCAAACAATGCCTGCAGCCATGATCGATGGTAGATATTCACACACACCTAAGGATCCCCGTTTATGTATTTGTGGAGCTCCAGAAATCGAGGACTTGCCTCATTATCTGCTTTTTTGCTCACTATATACTGATCCAAGAACTAAATTTATGGGATCTATTCTGTCCAATTTACAGTCTAATACCACTTTTGAAAATATTTTTTTTCCTGTCTGATATTGATTCTCAGGTAACTTATAAGGTTTCACTGTTTGCCTCAGCAGCAATCAAAATTTGGGCAAGGG
>NW_024823971.1:0-1673 GCF_019175285.1 Sceloporus undulatus
CTATTTGCTCCTATTTGTACCCTTTCTCCTTAGATATCAGTGTTTGACTGTGTTATCTGCTGAGCTTGACTTACCAGCTAATATGGCACCATCCATCCCCTTAAAAGAAAAAAAAAGAGTGATTGGCTATGTAAAAGATGGGTGGAGACATTTGAGAGGGAAATAATTTTCTTCTTCGTGGTCTCTGCGAATCATACAAACGGGTTTCACTGCGCCTGCGCAGTGCTGCTCGGAACCTACTGGAATCACTGGGCAGAGTTAACTCTGCAACATATTGAAACTTTTTGGCGGTAACTCCGCCCACCCGTTATAAGGCCCCTGCCTTCCCGCTCTTTCCCCAGTTCCTTTTTTCCGCCGCGCTAGCTGCTTTAGAGGAACTTTCGCTTGCTCTTGCTTGTTGGAATCACTTTCGTTTTTGACCTTCGGACTGTTTTTGACCATTCTCTCTCTCCCGCCCTTGGTAACTTCGGACTTCGGACTGTTTGACTTCTCTTTGGATCACGTTTTTGGACTCGCAGGATGTCTCCTCCCTTCAAGAAGTGTGACATCTGCAGCGGAAAGGTCCCTGTTCAGGACCCTCATTCTTCTTGCCTCTTTTGTCTCGGCCGGGACCACGACCCCAGGGTCTGCAGCCTCTGTAAGTCGATGTCCTCCCAAGCCCGTAAAAATCGGGAGTCGCGGCTGACGTCCGCTATTGCCCAGGGCAAGATCAGGGAAGGGGATCCTCGCCCGGCATCAGCTCCTTCGGCCTCTGCTCCAACTGCCCAGGCTCGTAGCGGCCCTTCGAGCGCCCCTCCCTCTACCTCTCTGGGTCAAGTCTTGGGGAGCTTGGACTCTTCCCGCCTGCCGGCTCGCAGCACCGCTCCCAAGCCCCCGAAACATCCCCGCCCGTCGGGATCAGTCGGGCAGGACACGGCTCCCGGCCGTATGGAGGGAGTCTCCTCTGAGGCATCGGGGACGTCCCGGCCGGCTTTGGACAAAAAGACTTCCTCGGTGTCTTCTTCTAAGAGGACCAAGTCTAAGTCCGGATCGGACCCCACACCGAGGAGCGCCGTCTCCGAGGAACCCTCGGGCTCGAGGGATTCCGCTGGCACCGAAGATCGGGCTGGCCGCACGGCCACCATTTCAGAGTCCCCGATCCAGTTCTTCCCTCCGGATGCGCCTCCTCGCCACAAGTCAGCTAAGAAGAGGCAGTCATCAGCCCCGGAGACGATTCCCTCCTCTTCGGCTAAGAGGTCCAAATCGACTTCCAAGACTGGCTCCCATACGAGCTCACCTTCCAAGAGGCGCTCGGACGACGCTTCCCTTCCTCGCAAGTCTCACCGGGAGTCCCGCCGTGACCGCCCGCGTCCCGACTCCCCGGGACGGGCCGACCCTCTGGCCACGCCGATGGTGGGCAATCGCTCACCTACGGGAGACCTTGACCACTCTCCGGCTGGGAGCCGCGTTCGGGACACCGCTGCCCAGACTGCTCCAACTCAGACTCAATTGGCGACAACTCTCCCTTTCCTCCTGTCGGACGACGAAGAGGTAGCTGATCAGCCACCGAGGTCTCCGTCTCCAGTCTCGCTGGCTCCACGCTCTCCGGCTGATCCTCAATATTATTATGACTCGGAGACTGACCAATTCTTTCTCCCAGTCCCTAAGGAGGTGGTCCTTGCTAAACCTGCCCG
>NW_024823972.1:0-1673 GCF_019175285.1 Sceloporus undulatus
GGAGGCCATCTTGGTTCTTTGCACACCTGCAGAATGTTCAAATGGAGGTGTTTTACATGTGCAACACTTATGCAGTCTTCCGTGGACCACCAAAGATAGAATTCAATGGCTCTCAGAGCAAAGCAAGCCTCAACCTTCCCTAGAAGACCAAATAAATCGAGGGTATCGGACTTTAGGCTTAGCTCTAAAATCTCACTCCCAGAATTCCATGCTCTCCCTCCTCCCAGCAGACCCCTTCAGAGACCGGGAGAAGGAGCAATGGGTGCAAACTCCAGGAAAAGAGACCCCCCTCAACATTTACCCCTTCCCCCTTCTTCCCATTTAATGTCCCTTTGCTTACACTTTCCAGAGAGGGAGCTGAGTTTGTTTAGTTCGGTTTTAATTCTATTTTATTGTCTAAATCTTGCCAAGAACAACCCAGGATAGTGTAGCCATAAGTCAGAAACCACTTCAAGACACACAACAAAAACAATGGTTGTTTAATGGTCAGAACCTGCCTTGTGTCCCAAATCGAGGGGAGCAGAATATTAATGAAAATGGCAAGACTAAGAAGGGGTCCCAACTCCTGAGAGCAGCCCCCAAGCAGCCCTCTCCTGCCTTCCCCCCAAATGCACCTGAGCGGTTCCTGGGACAGCTACCAGGGCCTCCCCAGAAGATCCCAAAACCAGGACAGGTTTCATGCAGGAAATTAGAGGAAGATCGGTTGCAAAATACGTATCTGGCACATTTTTTGAAGGAGGAAGAACGAGAGTATCTCAGATAACAGCCTGCTCCATTGTGGCTGCGGAAGACCTCTTGTCTTGAAACATCCTCCATCAATTCCCAAAGACAGGGATAACAGCACTTTATTTAGTTTCATATCATCTATTTTAGCATGTCACCTAGAGCAGATATATTGGAGAGAGTTTGTGTCTTGTAATTGTTCCTTTGGTTGTTTTGCCCATTCTTAATTATATGTATTGTCATTGTACTGAAGCCTTTGTGTACCTGTACTCACAATTGCCCCTGTTTCTATTATTTTTTATAGAAGTCATTCTATATTACCTACATTAGTAGGTTATTCATAGTAATAAACTGAAATTAGTTTTTACATTATCATTGTTTAGATGTTATTCTGCATTAGATCAGTATGTTATTCAGAGTAGATAAATTGAAGCTGATTTGTGTATTGTAATTGTTCTTTGTATACATCCCTTTTCTTCTCATTACATAGCATTACTTTCTTATTACATGTTTCATGTTCACTTAGAATCATAGAGTTGGAAGCGACTACAAGGGCCATCCAGTCCAACCCCATTCTGCCATGCAGGAACTCTCAATTAAAGCATCCCCAACAGATGGCCATCCAGCCTCTGTTTAAAGACCTCCAAGGATCACTGCACTCCGAGGAAGGAGTCTGTTCCAACGTCGAATAGCCCTCACTGTCAGGAAATTCCTTCTAATGTTGAGCTGGAATCTCTTTTCCTGGAGCTTGCATCCATTGTTCAGGGCCCTAGACTCTGGAGCAGCAGAAAACAAGCTTACTCTCTCCTCAATATGACATCCCTTCAAATATTTAAACAGGGCTATCATATCACCCTCCAGGATAAACATTCCCAGCTCCCTCATAGTGTCAGAATCCACCTTCAGTCAGGCATATAGGGTGTCTTCTGCCAGATAGATAGATAGATAGA
>NW_024823973.1:0-1673 GCF_019175285.1 Sceloporus undulatus
ATAAATAAAATAATAAATAAAATTTTTATTTATATACCGCCCTTCTGTAAAACCAGGGCGGTGTACAACAATAATAAAATACATAAAATACAATATTCAAGCAAACAAAATCCAATAAAAAGACTCAAGCCAGCTTGCCACTGCTGACATGGAGGAGAGGGAGAAGTTAGTCGGGGCTTACATCAGGGAATGCTTGTTTAAATAAAAAGGTCTTCAGCCCCTTTTTGAACTGGGCCAGGAAGGTGGCTGAGTGGAGCTCAATGGGCAGAGAGTTCCAGAGGGTCGGGGCCGAGATAATATAATAAATAATAAATAAAATTTTTATTTATATCCTGCCCTTCCAATGATCAGGGCGGCTTACAGTAAAGATTAAAACACAATACATCCAAAATACAAAAAGATTAAAAACCATACATATACAACAACTGTACAGAAAAATAACAGATAAAAAGCCCCATAGCCCAACCTCATGGCCACGGAAGAGGAGGGAGGCCCACAGGATATTTATTCGGGGAATGCCTGTTGGAATAGGAAGGTTTTAAGGTCCTTCCTAAATTGGGCCAGGGTGGTAGATGAGCGGAGCTCAGTTGGCAGCGTATTCCAAAGGGCATCCCCTTCAGGCCCCAGCCAGGTCTCAGTAATGCAAGCCAGGTCACACTTAGAATCCTCCAGCAGATCCTGGAGGATGTGGGTCTTGTTGTTAAGAGACCTGGCATTGCACAGGAGCAGCGACAGGGTTTGTGGCATGGTTGGAGAGACCCTCAGGTCCTTCAGGTTGGGAGGGGGACAGGAAGGCGAGATAGATATGATGCATCTATCACGCCTTCCCCTGGAACGCAAGTCCCTTCTCCCACCATCATACCTCCCCCTGCCCCACACAACCTCAATTGGAACTCCGCCCACCAAGTCCTCTTGGAAGTAGAGACTAATCTAGCCCCTGGAACTCTCAACAGCTGCTGCCAAGATGTTCTGAGAGTGCGGGGCGGATTGTATGGGGAGAGGCGGTCCTCGAGGTATCCTGGGCCCAAGCCATTTAGGGCTTTATGGGTAATGACCAACGCCTTGTATTGCGCCTGGAAGCGAATAGGCAGCCAGTGCAAATCTTTAAGCACTGGTGTTATATGACTGGCTCTGGATATGCCAGTAACCAGTCGGGCTGCCATATTCTGCACTAATTGTAGCTTCCGGGTATGGTACAAGGGTTGCCCCATGTAGAGCGCATTGCAGAAATCCAAGCGAGAAGTTACCAGAGCATGTACTACCGTTTCAAGGTCCCTCTGGCCCAGGTAGGGACGCAGTTGGCGTATCAGCCGAAGCTGATAACAGTTGCTCCTGACCGTCGCTTCCACCTGAGATGTGAGGTGGAGCGATGAGTCAAGGAGCACCCCCAGACTGCGTACTGAGTCCTTCACAGGAAGCATGATCCCGTTCAGGACAGGTGGAACCACCGCCATTCCTGGACCAGGAGAACCTATCACGAGTACCGCCGTTTTCTCTGGATTCAGACTGAGTCGGTTTTCCCTCATCCAGCCCATTACCGACTCCAGACAGGTCACGAGAGGAGAGATGCCATCCTCGGTCACTGCATCAGTCGGAGACATAGAGAAGACTATTTGGGTGTCATCAGCGTACTGATAACCCCGTGCCCCATGACTCCGGATGATCTCTCCCAG
>NW_024823974.1:0-1673 GCF_019175285.1 Sceloporus undulatus
TTTTCTTAACAAGATTCATTCAGATGGGGTTTGTCATGGTCTGAGGCTGAGACTATGACCTGCCCAAGATCACCCAGTGGGTTTTCATGGTCAACCAGGGATTCAAACCCTGGTCTCCAGAGTCATAGGAGATTATCACATGGGGTGAGGAGGGATCGCTCCTGTCCTTACCACATCCTTACCCCATCTTTATCACATCTGTCCTTTTCCTGTCCTTCTCCCGTCAGTGGTGTCGTCATTGTATTAATGGGTGTTTCCATTAAGACACAGTGACAGGGTCATGCCACTTCAGTGATGGGAGAAGGATGGGGTAAGCACGAAGTCATCAGATAATCTTATTGCGATTGCGCAATAGGGACAACTGAAGGACTGGATAAGGACAGACATCTGATAATCTTTGTACAACGGTACCATAAGGATGGGGTAAGAACGGGAGCAATCTGTCCTTTACCCCATGTGATAATCTCCATAGTCCAATGCTCAACCCATACCATCACACTGGCTTTGCCCGCAACTAGATGACAGCCAGAAAATGAGACAAAACTACACCCTGAATCAGAAAATGTATCTCCAGTATGGAGCTCTGATCCTCTCCTGGTAGAACCTCTCCAAACCCACCTTTTCCATATGGATAACCACCTCTCAAGATGGGCATTTCAATATCAGTAGAGACCAGGAGAAACAGCAGAGACTCATCCAGCTATTTTCAACATATTTTCTGGCCTCCCAAGGATCTTTGGGAAGTCCCTGGTTACCTTATTGTCCTGTTTCATGGTAGCAATCATATCTACCATCCACAGGAACAGACAAGGGGAAAACCAGACCAGTTCCAAATCTTACACAGGATTTCAGTGAAAGCAGAAGCAAGCTCCATGCAGTCCAAAGTCCAAATGGCAGGAAAAGCAGTCCTGAGCTGGGTCCATAGCTGATAAGGGAATCATGAGAAAGAGTAGCTCAAGATACACATGGAAGCTCAGAGATCTACAAAGCCAGGCACATCAGACAAAGCCACAAAGGGAGTATTGGAGCTGATTATTTTGCCCCAGCCAATTTATAGCCAGCAATAAAGCAGCCTGGTCTTATTAGCTCTCTGTCTTCCTTTTTAAGCAGATCAGGGCATATCCTGTCCCTTTGCAACCAGTGTTTTAATTTGTGATGTTCCATCGGGGGGAGTGCCTCTGAATCCTCCTCTAAGTGCTGCATGGGATGGACTGGACTCAACCTCTGCTACTTCCATGACAGAACCAACAGCTTCCGCTGGTTCTGACTGGAGCCTGTCATCCCTGCTTTCCTCTTCTCCTTTATAATTTAAGGAGCCCTACACTCATGTACTGGTTGATTTTAGTTCAAGAAACAGCCTTCAGTAGGTTCAGAAAGCTGGATTCAGAAAATGAGGCTGCCCGCCTTGGCGGGATGGCCTGGTTGCCGCTGGGGGATGCCCTGCAGCGGGCAGTGAGCCCTTCCCGGCTCGAGCGGCCCCAGAAGCCCCTGCGCGGGGCCGCTCGAGCTGCGATTGGCCCGAAGGGAGGGCGGGAGATTGGGCCGCTGATTGGGCGTCGTCACCAGATGGCGCAGCCCGTGACTGGTTGGGGGACCGGGGGCGGGTTTGGGCTCCCTTTGCCGGCCTTCCATTGGCCATCAGGGCCTTTAAAAGGCCCACAAGGCAAGGGAGA
>NW_024823975.1:0-1673 GCF_019175285.1 Sceloporus undulatus
ATACCTTTCTGACAGGAAAGATCAGACTGTATTCAAGGAAAGCACAGGAAAATATTGATTTCCTCCCTAATATATCTCCCATTACTGTTCAGTGAAAAAGGAAAGCTTGAAAACCTAACTAGAGGTGATGCACACCCCATTGAAATTAACATTTGGAGGGCCACAAATTGCCACCCTTGTTCTATTCCAAACCTCTCTAAAATACAGTTTTGTCTTACTGGCAGCTGTGTAACAGTTTTCTCTATTTGTGTTTTTCTTCAATATCCAACAAACAATACCTATTTGCATAGAGGTCTTCAGATTCTAGCATCTAGTTTAACTTCCAAAGTGAATCTTGAGTGAATTTGTCAGTAACTTATTGAACTGAAAGTCTGATTAATAAGGAAAGGTTATACAGTGATTGCATTTTCAATGATAAACATTCAATACCTATTGCTTACTTTACATAGTACAGTCTCCATTTGTACATGGACTTACCGGATTAAATTCTGACATACTTGACAGCCTGCAGGACACCTGAGAGGGGAAATAGGTATAAAATACTAGTATATAGACAACATGCTTTCTATATAGTTGATGTTCATAAAACATAGTTCATGTTGAGCAACAGAGACATCTAACAATGTTGTTGGTGATTCTTTGCTGACATTTTAAAAACAATTCTGAGCATTTAATTCACAGCTCCAAAATTCATACCCACAGAAAGTCTATGTACCCATGGAAAGAGCTACAGCTGCTTCAGGCAATATTAAATCCTTTCTCATACACAGTAAAGCAGCAGACTATGCCTTGCAAAAGCTTGCTTTACCCTAGCCCAGATTACCAAACAAGCAGACCCAGGTGTTATTGAAGTTGCTGTGGGTACTTTTTAATTGTCCATTTCCTATTACATGCAAAGCTGAATGGATGCAACCCCTTTTGATGTTTGCATTAAGCAGTGTTGCACAGTTTTCATATTATAGTATTGTTTGTAGTATTGCACCACTGACCCCCCCCCCTCCATTCTCTCATCCATCCAGTCTTTAGTATGAGTGCAGTTATGCCTGCTAGTATTTTCTAAGTTCTTTGGCATTGTTTTTCTTTTTTTCATCCTTTAGATTGTTTGTTACATGACCCTAGGTTTTACCCTTGACTTATCTATGAGTCATATCAAAATCCATAGTTTTGGCCCCCAAACCTGCCCTTAACTTATACATGAGGTCGACTTATAGTTGAGTATATACGGTATAGTTATCATCATGTCTTCCCTGGCTTTATTCTAGCTCTGTCAAGCTGAACTTTCTAGTTTGTAACTACCACACTTTGTAGTGCTATTAAAACTGCTCCACAATTCCACAAGGCACTTGTGATAAAGATCTCTCTCTTCATTCAATATTTAAGCAAATAGTAGTGCAAGATCTAACTGGATGGGTATTATGGCAATATAATAACTCATGGATTACAAACTGTGTGCTGAGTAAATCAGAAGTTTATAAAGGGTGCTTGCCACTCTAAGGGAAAGAAAAAGAAGAAGAGGATACCAAGTTAGAAGATGGCTGTTCTAATTCTAACATTGTTACAGTGCAGATTAGTACTGTAATGTGGTTTTTTAAAATAAAATTTCTATTACCGCTGCTTGTACAATTCAGTCAAAATAAAGAAAAAGAAGCAAAGTACCTGTGAGGATCTTTGGA
>NW_024823976.1:0-1673 GCF_019175285.1 Sceloporus undulatus
GGCTACCTTTGTGCCTAGTCCGGAAACTTCAACTAGTGCAAAATATGGCAGCCAGGCTGGTCGCCAGAAAAACTAGGAGTGGCCGAATAACACCCATCCTAAAATCTCTTCACTGCTGCCTATTAGCTTCCAAGCACAGTACAAGGTGTTGGTTATAACCTTTAAAGCCCTACATGGCTTGGGTCCAACCTATTTGAGAGATCGCCTGCTCCCATATAATCCACCCCGCACCCTCAGGTCCTCTGGGAGGAATCTATTACAGCCTTTAAAAACCAGACTAACTGCTACCTCCCAGAGGGCCTTCTCTGCAATTGCTCCCAAACTATGGAACAGCCTGCCGGACGAGATCCGTCAAATTGCCAGCTTAGACAGCTTTTAAAAAGCTGTCAAGATGGATCTCTTCCGGCAGGCCTTTCCTGAATAAAAGTGCCCGCCCACAGAATCACTGCTCCTCACATCATGTATTAGCTCACCACTCTGTCCTCTGTCCTCGTTTTTTCACACACACACACACACACACACACATTCTGTTTTAATAGATATTTTAATTATAACATGTTTAATCCTGTTTTAAAGGGGGAATTTGGGACACAATGTTGTAAATGTGGGTTTTAATGTGTTGTGAGCCACTTTTATTGTCTCGTCACAGAAAAGTGGGATAAAAATAAAAGTTTTATTTATATACAGGGTACTATTACTGCTAGTGCTACAGTCTATCTATCTATCTATCCACAGGCTGGAGCATCTGCAGATGGGACCACCCCATTCTCTTTAATGGTGGCATGTGCAGCACCATTAAAAAGAATAGAACTTGAGGTCCTGTGATTTTTGGCATAGGGGAATGGAACCCCTGTGGATATGAAGGGCCGATTGTACTACTTTATATAAAGTAAATCTTCAAAGAGGAAGCTTCAGGTATTTTTGACCATGACAGCTCTCACCTCACTCACTTGGTTACATAAAGGAACTGATTTACTTGATTCACACATGTCATTAAAGTGGTTACATAAGACACTCTGATGCACATTGTGCATTTTGCTCAAGGACCAAATTTGCACATTTGACGTATAGATACATAATTCAGCAAGCATTGACTGTTCTAGTACCTAAGGCACGAAAACACATGGGCAAAAAAAGCAGTTTCTGGCTGCTTTGGGGGCATGGCATGCAGACAAACTGTGCCCCCGGGGCAGCCAGAAGCTGCTAAGGTGGCCCAAAGACGCTAGAAGGAGTGCAAAAAAAGTACTCCTTGCTGGTGGCCCATTTGGGACTGCCACAGAGTGGGCTATGCAGTCACTGCAGTCCTCAGCTGATTGAGGCTGGAGAGGCCAAAGCCTGCTCTAAACTGCCAGTCTGCTTCATCCCCAAAATGATAGCAAAAAAAAGAAAGAAAGAAAGAAAGAAAGAAAAGCTTACCTTTCATTTCTTGCCTGTTAGTCATCCTGAGACTAAGGCATATCAGGATTGTTTGCGGGGGTAGGGGAGATTTCTTAAAATGCCCTTTGGAAGGAACATACTATCTGCCAAAAGATTGGCAGCAGTGGTGAAGCATACCTAATCAAAACAAATTCAGGAAAGGAAATTACACCAAACAGCTAAACAGGGAAGGGTGGGGAAGGGTGGACCTCTAGGAGAGAGTATTCCAGAACTAAGTACAAGGTGTTGGTGATTAC
>NW_024823977.1:0-1673 GCF_019175285.1 Sceloporus undulatus
AGAATAGACAAATGAGGGGACAATATCTCTGTATCTGGGGAGGGTAATTAAGTTGGAAAGGCCTGCCAGAAGAGATCTGTCTTGAGTGCTTTCTTAAAAGCTGTCAGAGTGGAAATGTGACGGATCTCCTCCGGCAGGTCGTTCCATAGTTTAGGAGCAGTAGTAGAGAAGGCCCTCTGGGAAACTGATGTTAACCTAGATTTTTTTGGCTGTAGTAGATTTCTTCCAGAGGATCTTAGTGTGCAGGGCGGACAATAGGGAAGAATGCGTTCCCTCAAGTACTCTGGGCCCAAGCCATGTAGGCTTTAAAGGTAATCACCAACACCTTGTACTTTGCCCAGAAACTAATAGGCAGCCAGTGCAGGGACTTCAAGACCGGTGTTATATGGTCATTCCTAGAAGTTCCTGTGATCAATCTGGCTGCCATATTTTGTACCAACTGAAGTTTCCAAACTTGGCACAAGGGTAGCCCCAAGTAGAGCGCATTACAGAAGTCCAATCGAGAGGTTACCGGTGCATGTACTACTGTTTCCAGGTCTCTCAGCTCCAGGAAGGGGCGCAGTTGACGTATCAGACGAAGCTGATAGCAGGCACTCTTGACTGTCGCATCCACCTGAGCTGTCAGTTGGAGCGACGAGTCAAGGAGCACCCCCAAGGTGCAAACAGAATCCTTCAGGGGAAGTGTGACCAAATCCAGAACTGGCTGACACAACTCCATTCCTAGATTCGGGGTTCCTATAGCGAGTGCCTCCGTCTTACCTGGATTCAGCTTGAGTCGGTTTTCCCTCATCCAGTCCATTACTGCCCCAAGACAGGCATTGAGAGGAGAGATGCCATCCTTAGTCACTGCTTCAGTCCGAGACATAGAGAAATATATTTGGGTGTCATCAGCGTACTGATAACACCCCGCCCCATGTCTCCGGATGATCTCACCCAATGGCTTCATGTAAATGTTAAACAGCATTGGGGACAGAATCGCGCCTTGAGGGATGCCCGATTTGAGCTCCCTCTTGGCTAAACAACTGTCTCCAAGCAACACCATCTGGAACCTGCCCGAGAGGTAGGACTGGAACCACTGCAATGCAGTGCCTCCAATACCCAACTCTCTCAGGCGTTCCAGAAGGATACTGTGGTCAATGGTATCGAAGGCTGCTGAGAGGTCCAAGAGCACCAGTAGGGTCACACTTCCCCTGTTGATGCCCAGACGGAGATCATCGACTAAGGCATCCATGGCAGTCTCAACTCCGTATTCCGTCCTGAATCCGGTTTGAAATGGTTTGAAATCCATTCAGTGTTTGGATTTTTTTTAAAAAAAAAAATCACTTCTGCATGACTATCTTTACTTTTGATTTTAAAAAATGTGCAATAAAAATAATAAATACATAAAAAATTGCCTACAGTGTTTTGTCTGCTAACTTATAGATCTTTAATCTTCCTAGCATTTTATTAGATTATGATCACTGAAATAACAGAACATCAGTGTCTGTGTATGACTCTATATACTCAACTATAAGTGGACCTCATGTATAAGTCAAGGCCAGGGTTTGGAGGTAAAAATGATGGATTTTGCCATAACCCATGGATAGGTCCAGGGTAAACCTTGGAGGCTCCTTCAGTGTGTGTATGTGTGCATGTGTATGTGTGCCTATGGCATTTTTGCTTCATCATTTAAG
>NW_024823978.1:0-1673 GCF_019175285.1 Sceloporus undulatus
TCAAATTATATATTTTCCCTGCAGATTATTATTTTTTGTGCAAAAAATATATATGCTATTTTCTGTGCAAAACAACCATGTTTGAATTTGGTAGAGAATAAGCCTCAAACTGCAAGTTGGCTTTGAAAACTGTGTGGTTTTTCAGACTTTCTTGCAGCAGGAAGTACATTGTTAAAATCACTCCTTGCTTCGTTTGAGAAGAAAATGAGTGAAGAATTACATCTCTGTCATGGACAGTGGACCACACCATAGATGGGGCATGAAGTTTCTATTAACAGATGTTTGACATTGCAGCAGCTGGGGACTTACATAACTATGGTAGCTGAATCAAGGCAGAAAACATAGAACATGTTCTGGCCATATTGTGATCTTCCCTGTCTCTTCCTTGCCTTGGCCAGTTCTGTTTTTTTAAGCAATGTGAGATCTCTTCTTCCAGTACTTTTCATGGGTCTGTGGGATTAGTTCTCCATGTCATGATCTTGGTCTGCAGTGAAGTTTCTGTGCTTGTTTGTCTGCTGAAGAGATGACTGTTACTGAGTTGGTGGTTCAAAAAAAAGTGAATGTTTTAAATAGAGAGGGTAGAATTTTAAAATAACTTTAAGAAAAGAATATTGGGATTGGAGATGTACTGTTTACATTCATTTTGCAGCTATAATATGACTTTTGACTTGAGTTTAATCCTTAATGGATCGAAGCAATGTGTGTGTATTAATTGCCTTCAAGCCATCATCAAGTTATGGTGACCCTATGAATTAGGGTCTCCATGGCCTGTTACAGACTGCCAAAATAAAGCTGCTTCGGGTCTCTTTGGAGGTATGCTGTTTAAATGATGCATGCACCCTAAGAATCTGGAAGCTGCACCAAAGCTGCACTCCAGTGCTTAGGAATGGAGTGTGGCTTTGGCACAACCTCTGGACTCTTAGGACCCATGCATCATTTAAATAGCATACCTCCAAAGAGATTCGAAGCAGCTTTATTTTGGCAGTCTGTAACAGGCCCAAGGCAACCTGTCCTTGATAATCCTGTTGAGGTCTTGCAGATTCAAGGCTTTTTGGCTTCCTTGATTGAATCTGTCCATCTGAAATGTGACCTTCCTCTTTTACTGTTGCCTTCTACCTTACCAATCATATTGTCTTCTCGTGATATGACCAAAGTACAACAGCTTCAAGTTAGCTGTTTTGGCTTCCTGGAACAATTCATGCTTGATTTGTTCTAGGACCCATTTATTAATCTTTTGATCAGTCCACAGTATCTGGAGAATTCTTCTTCAGCACCACATCTCAAATGAATTGATTTTCTTCCTATCAGATTTATTCACCATCTGGCTCTCACATCTATACATAGTGATGGGAAATAGAATGGCATGGACAATCCTGATTTTAATATTCAATGATATGTCTTTGCACTTCAAGATCTTGTCTAGTTCTTTCATATCTGCCCTTCCAAATCTTAGGTCCAAAAGACACTGCAGAAATAATCCAGTTTGAGACTGCTTTAAGTCTCAGTGCCAGGGAATTCTGGGAACTGTAGTTGGTAAAACATTTAGCCTTCTCTGTCAAAGAGCTCTGATGCCACAATAAACTACAGTTCCCAGGATTCCCTAGCACTGAGCCAGGGCAGTTAAAGTGGTCTAAACTGGATTACTTCTGCAGTGTGTTTCTGCAATTAGTGTT
>NW_024823979.1:0-1673 GCF_019175285.1 Sceloporus undulatus
TTGAGTTTAAATATTGATAGTTTAAATACTGAGTTTAAATATTTACAGTAATAAATGTACTGATCCCACCTCCCAAAGAATCCGCAGCTCAGTGGTAGAGTACATGTTTTGTGGACATCACCTCGGGTTTAATGCTTGACACCTCTACGGGTGGATCCAAGCAGATGTCATTTATGGTTGATGCTGTCACCACCTCCTCCAGATGGGGACCATGATCTCCCACTCCTTTCTAGCACTTATTGGAGCAGAGGGATTTACCCTGACCAGTTCCAGGACACAGTGGAACAGGGGGTGGAAATCATGAGGAGTGGGAACAAAAAGATGTGGTATCTTCCTAGAGTTCTTTTTTTAAAAAAACTAAAGAAGAGGGAAATGTTATCTTACAGTACGAGTTGTTTGACAGTGGAACACATTCCTTCTTCTTTGGAGACTTTTAAACAGAGGCTGGGTGATCATCTGTCAGGGATGCTTTGATTGTGTATTCCTGCATGGCAGGGGGCTGGACTGGATGCCCCTTGAAGTCTCTCCCAACTCTATGATACTATGAAATGCCACACTCTTCAGCAACATCTGTCTTGTCCACATTTACCCTATGAAGATTAGAAAAGATTTTGCTTAAAATTCTGTAGAACTGCTGCTAGTGTCATCAGTACTGGGTTGGATGGTTTAAACCCAGTTTAAGTAGTTTCACACATCCCTATGAGCCCATACAAACAGGCCAAAATTAAGCTGCTTCGGGTAACTTTGCAGGTATGCTGTTTAAATGATGCATGCATCTTAAGAGGCCAGAAGCTGTGCCAAAGCCACTCTCCAGTCCTAAGGACTGGAGTGCAGCTTTGGTGCAGCTTCTGGCCTCTTAAGATGTGTGTGTCATTTAAACAGCATGCCTCCAAAGTGACCTGAAGCAGCTTTATTTTGGCCTGTCTGTACAAGCCCTATATGTTCAGATAATTAAGAGGGCACTTTATTATTTTCCCCTACCAATTGTGTTTGGAGCTTTTTGGTTACGTTCGACCAGGTTCTGGCATTACAAGGGAAGCAGAGCCAATGAAGATCCAACAAACAGAGGTGGGGAATTAAAAGCAAAACTTGGGGGAGTGGGTGGGGAGTATTCAACAATCTCACATGTCCTCCTTACCCCCAACTTCTTTTGTGCATGTAGAACATGTGTGGGGTTTCGATGTACATACTGTAAATTATTTATTGATAAAAATGCAAGTAAAGCTTTTCTTCCCAACACGGTGTGCATGCATGTGTGTTTCCATTTGTGGCATCATTTAGGGTTAGGAGGGTCGTGTGTGTTGTAGCTTTTGTCTGTTCAAAAAGGGATAAAGAGTGTGGATTTCCAAATTGCATACTGAACGGTAGAATAGTCTCTGTCACACTATACAATTGCAGCATTATTACTCCACTTCGAATGCCATGACTCCATCCTATCTAATCCTAGGATTTGTAGTTTGGCGATATTCTAAAGCTTTCTGCCATATAATTCTAAACATCTGAGAAAACCACAAATCCCAAGATTTCATAAAATGGAGCTAGGGAAGTTAAAGGAGAGACAAGATTCCCCTAAAGCTTGGCAAAGGTCCTTTCTGGAAAGGAAGGTTACATCTCCCAGAATTCCCAATGTTTCTGGGCGAGTCTGAAAGTTGTCCCAGAAAGGAACTTTGCCA
>NW_024823980.1:0-1673 GCF_019175285.1 Sceloporus undulatus
ACACACACACATAGGTTGGCATATACATATATATAAATGTGTGTATTTGCATGGAGAGGAGTACTTCCTCGGTTTCCTTTAGTAGGAAAGCTGAGCTTGGACTGCAACTCCCAGCATCCCCAGGGTTTAACCCCTGCGCTTTGGTTGCCATGGCGACGCCGGTCCAAGATGGCGCCCGCAGGGTGTCCGTGGCAACCGCGCGGGGAGACGGACGGGGGAGGCAGCCAATGGGAGGGCGCTGAGGGGGCGGGGCTTGGCTGGCTGGCTGCAGCCATCGGCCCGCCTCCTCCTCCTGCTGGCTCTTCGCGCGCGGCTTCTGAGGGAAGAAAGGCCCGGATGTTGGGCGCCAGGGAGAGGCCGAGGGAGCCCCAGAAGGAGAGGCAAGAGCAGCGGCAGCAGCAGGTGAGGGAGGGAAGGGGGCGAGGGCGCGCTCTGGAACCGCCCCTTTCTCCCATTGGGGGAGGCTAGGCCTTAGTCCCGCCCTTTGCCCCACTTTATCTTCTTAGCCACGCCCCTTCTGTTGTAGCCCCACCCTCTTTGGTCCCCGCCCACTTGGCTGTAGCTCCTTCCCTTGTGGAGACTCTACTAGACTCTCCTGCCCCTTCCCTCCTTTGCAGCTCCTCCTCTCCCAGACTCTCCTCCCGCCCCTTTGGGCTCAGTAGCCACGCCCCCTTGCAGTAGCCCCTCCCTCTCCTTAGGTGCATATTACCTCTATAGCCACACCCTTCTGCTTTGGCTCCACCCCTTGACAATAGTCTTTCCCACTCTTCTGGTGCCTATTATCTCTATACCCACACCCATTTTGCTCTAGCTCCACCCCCTTTACAATAGCTCTCCCACTCTATGCACCTTATCTCCATAGCCACACCCCATTTGCTCTGGCCCCACCCCTATCAGTAGCTCCTCCCACTCATCTGGTGCATATTATCTCCATAGCCATGTCCTTGTGCTTTAGCTCCACCCCTTTAATAGTAGCCCCTCCCACTCCTTTGGTGTAGTGTATATTCATAGGGGTGTCTCTTTGCTCTGGCTCCACTTCCTTGATTGTAGCCCCTCCCCCTTTTGCCTGGGCTCCTCCTCCTTTTCACACGTCTTCCCTTTTGGCTGCTGCATGGGACTGGATTGGGACCTAGCCTCCTTCCATTCCTTGGCCCTCCCTGGATGCTGGAAGTCGCAGTCCAAGGCTCTGGGGTCACAAACTCCAGAGGGAGGTTTGCCACCATTGCCTTCCCCTGAGGCTGAGAGAGTGTGACTTATTGCCGAAGCTGGGTTTCCATGGCTGGGCTGGGATTCGAACCTGGGTCTGTGGAGTCATTGTCCAACACAACATTGCAAGGCAGCCACACCCACAGGGTTGTCGCTCTCCTTCATCCCAGTGTGTTGCGTTCCCTGCGCAACTCCCCCAGGAGAGAGCCAAGGAGGAGGAGGGACACCTGCTTCTCCCTCTTGTCCTGGGAATCCCTGTTTCCTTCTCCTTGGCAAGCAAAGGACGGCGGCCAAGGGCTCCTCTCCTTGCGCCAGAACGACATTTATTCCTGCCTTTTCAGTCCCACTGGTTCTCTCTCCTGGACCAAAGAGGAGGAGGAGGAGGAGGAGGATGGACTGAGACCCCCCCCCAAGGCCCTTGAGTAAGTAGACAGACGCCCCTCCGTCGCTTTCTCCATGGATCCAGC
>NW_024823981.1:0-1673 GCF_019175285.1 Sceloporus undulatus
TAATAATAATGCTTATTCATTTATTTATTTAAGAATAAATAAACGTTTTTGTTTATTTACTAATATACAATAAACTTGTTGTTGGTCAAATGATAATAATAATGAGGAGGAGGAGGAGGATAGCAATGGCGGAGGGAGCGGCCTTGTCTCGCGGGGAGGAGCCACTGAGGCGACTCTGAGGCGAAGGCGAGGCGCTGGAGGCGGACTAGGCCTGACTGCGCCGCCGTGCCAAGGGCCTCCTCGCTCGGCGCCAGGGCCTACTCGAGGCCGGGGCTTTTCCCTCGCGGAAAACCATGAGGCCTCCGCCTGCTCCTCCGCTGCTCCTGGGCCTGGGGTTACTGCTACGCGGCCTCTGGGCCTCGGGGAGCGGGCTGGGCGACAGGGAGCATTATGGCAGCGACGGACGGCACCTGCCCGACTACGACCGAGAGGCGCTGCTGGGAGGCCAGGTAGGGAAGGAGGAGGAGGAGGCCACGCCATGGGCGCCCTCGCCTCGCCTCGCCTCCCTCTTGGCCTTGCAAGTCATTCCAGAGTTAGGGCCACTCTGTCATGGGGTTCTCTTCTTGGCAAGATTTGTTCAGAGGGGGTTTGCCATTGGCATCCTTTGAGGCTGAGAGAGTGTGACTTCTATGGCAGAGCTAGGACTTGAACCCAGGTCTCCAGAGCTGTAGTCCAAGACTCAAACCAGTAGGCCATGCTGCCTCTCCCTAGATAGATAGATAGATAGATAGGTATATGTATATGTGTGTATATATATATATATATATATATATGTACACACACACATCTGTCTATATCTATCTATAGATATAGATAGATATATACACATATGTGTGTGTATATATATATATATATACATACACATCTATCTCTATAGATATAGATAGATATATACATATATGTGTGTATATATATATATATATACACACACACATCTATCTGTCTCTATCTATCTATCTATCTATATCTACAGATAGATAGATGTGTGTGTGTGTATATATATATATATATATACACATCTATCTATAGATATATATACATATACATATATATAGATAGATAGATATAGATACATATAGATACATATATATATATATATAGAGAGAGAGAGAGAGGTATACACACATATATACTCAGACACCATGTATGTTTGTGTGTGTGCGTTTATATACATACAGGTATGTGTGTATGTATGCATATATCTATATAGATGTTTATAGATAGATGTTTATATGTATATACACTATATACAGTAGGTATATACTCTGTGTATATGTGTGTGTGTGTGTGTGTATATATATACAGTATATATATATATATATATATATATATACGTTGAGGTGTGCCTTCAAATTGTTTCCACCTTATGGTGACCCTAAGACGAAGCTCTTATTGGGGTTTTCTTGGCAAGGTTTGTTCAGAGGGGCTTTGCCATTGCCTTCCACTGAGGATGAGAGAGTGTGACTTGCACACAGTCACCCAAGCTGAGTGAGGGTTTGAACCCTGGTCTCCAGAGTCCCAGTCCCAACACTCAAAACACTACGCTTTTCGTACAAAGAGTTTTTTGTACAAAAGGGCGTGGGAATTTTCATGCACAACGTGGATGTCCTCGCCGCAGAGGAGGGTGGCACCGCAAAATGGAGGACCTTCATACAAAAATGGAGTGGTTTGAG
>NW_024823982.1:0-1673 GCF_019175285.1 Sceloporus undulatus
CAGTGAAGTAACTTTGACACACTGATATATGCAAATATTATAAATGGAAATATATAGGTGTGAAAATGCAATTTGTTTGGGTGTGTTTGTTGCTGTTGTTGTTGTTAACTTCCCTCAAATTGGCTTTGACTCATGGTGACCCTGTGGATGAGACATTTCCAAGATCCCTTGTTCTCAGCCTCTCTGCTCAGGTCTTTCAGGCTGGTGTCCTTCCTAATTGGGTCTAACCATCTGACATATGATCTTCCTCTCTTTCTACTGCCCTTCACCTTTCTTAGCATCTTTTCTAATGACTCCTTTCTCTTCATGATGTGACCAATGCAGAACATTTCTTTAGGTGGTACAATGTATCGATACTTTTTTTTTAGTCAAATGGTACAGTAGAGTAAGCCTGATGTGATATCATATATTTCTCACAATAAGGAATGTTAATATTCAAATACAAGAGTTGGCAAAGTGTGGCCCATAGACAGCATGTCTCCCCAGACTCATTAATGTGGCCCTAATTCCTCCCTAGCAAAGTGCAAATCCCCCAGAGCCCAGATAGCAATTTCTATGGTTAGTCAGTGCTAGCAAAGGCAAGAGTCATGCTCCTGTTTATGATGTTTAAGAAACCGAAAGACTCCATGACATCAGTAGCTCTACTCAAGCTCTGTAGATTCAGGACTGTGGCTTCTTTTGATTGGATTTATCCACCTATAATGTGGTTTTCCTCATTTCCTCCCACTTTACCAAACATTACAATCTTTTCTAATGAACCAGTGTCATCTCACCATATGCTCGTAGTACAATAGCCCCAGCCTCCAATCAAAAGAAGCCACACTTTGGCTTCTAGAAAGAGTTTAGGGTTAACTGGATGTACAACCAATTTACTAGTTATTTTGGCAAGTCCGTGGTATCTGTAGAACTATCGTCCAGCATCAAGTTTCAGATGAGGATTCTCTTTCTATCTATTTTCTTCACTATTCAGCTTTCACAGCCATAGACAGAAATAAAATGGCAAGGATGATCACAACTTTGATATCCAATGATATATTTTTACACTTGATTTTTTTTCTAGTTCCTTCATAGCTGCCCTTCTATGTCTTAGTTTTCTTCTGATTTCTTTACTACAGTCTCCATTTTATGTCTCAAACAAAGCATAGAAGATATTTTACTATGTCGATGTCTTTATTACCTGGTCTGGAATATCCATCTCTCAGTGATATCACAGAATGTTTGGGACATTGTGTTGCTTCATATTTATTCATTCTTGGAATAGAACCATTGAAATGCAGTTTCAGGCATAGAGAGCTTACATCCCATTGTTACCACTACAAGCATTAAGTCTAGATCCAAAACTATATTATTATTTTTTCCATGTTCATGCTTTATTTATTATTTTCCATATTACCACATATTGATACATTTCATACTTACTTATATACAATCATAATCCAAAAAAAGTAAAAAAACAGAAAAAAGTAAAAAAAAAAAAAAGTAAAAAAAAGTAAAAAACAAACCACATATTTCCTTCTTCCTTACATTTCCTCTTTATCATTTCCATCATTTGTTTAGATATCTCATACCTTTTCCCATATCTGTACTATCGGGGCCCATTCTTCATTTATTTCCGATTCTACTCTATTATTCAATATTTTAGTGAGCCTGTCCATTTCTTTCATCTCATATAT
>NW_024823983.1:0-1672 GCF_019175285.1 Sceloporus undulatus
TATTTTGGCTGTCTGTAACAGACCTAAGTAACTAAATTGTTTTTATCTATACAACTGTAGCCACAATCTTTCCATCCCAGTCTCTACTAATCTCACTAGGGACCACAGTGCAAACATACAATGGATAATGGAGCGAGCAAAAGAATTCCAGAAGAAAATTAGCATGTGCTTTATAGACTATAGCAGGGCCTTTGATTGCATAGATCACAAAACATTATTGAATGCTGTTAAAGAAATTGGAGTGCCACTACATCTGATAGACCTGAGGAGGAGTCCATACTTAGGACAAGAGGCTACTGTAAGAACAGAATATGGAGAAACAGAATGGTTCCTAATTGGCAAAGGGGTCAGGCAAGGCTGCATCCTTGTATGTTCAATTTCTATGCAGTCTTTGACACAGAAGAATGAGTGAAGATAGGAGGAAAGAATATCAACAACCTATGATATGCAGACAACACCACACTATTAGCAGAAAACATCACACACTTAGAACTAGCACTAAAAAAAGTGCAAAGGCAGTGCTAGAATTCCTCTCTATTCACAGGATAATCATAGGATAATCAAGACGTTGTGTGATAATTTTTGTGTTATCACATGATATTGATGGGAGCATACTGTTCTGCTCCCGTCTTTTTTGCCAGTGTGATAATCTCCAAACACAGCATAAAGAGCTAACCAAAATGGAAATATGGAAAGGGTATAGGGGAGTTTTTAGGAACTGCAGTGGGACTATAATTATCTGTCCAAGAGAAGACCGTGGGAAGCTAGAGTGACACAGACTGGAAGGTATGAAGGCAACACAGAACATACACAGAATGCCAGCCATATGTACAGAGGTTAGGTTTTGAAACCATATTTATATCTTAAAACTAGCCCTTGGTAATGGGCTAGCTAGCCAGTTTACAAAGACTGAATGACTTGTCCTAGGAATCAACAATGGGATTCTGCACTGGTTGATGGTTTTAACTTCAGTGTAACAAAAACAGTGATTGGATCAGGATATCCCTGAGATGGATGGAGAAGTTTGGCTGGGGGTATAATAGGGGGTAGGCAGAGAGAGAGAGTGGTTTACTGCTTTGGTTGCAAAGTGATCTTTTTTCTCAGGTTTTGATAGCAACTGCAGATTACTTAGGGGGAGGAAAGACCACTTTAGATGTGATGGTTTTGTTTACCTGGATGTACACATGCCTCAGTGAAAATGATCCTTTTTTCCCAGGTACCTGATCTTGTTCCTGAAAGACCATCAATCTCTCAAAAACCTGCTATCTCCAGATATGAGATATAAAAATATGAGGATCTCAAAATACAGTGCATAGAGTATACAGGAGTGCTTAACAGAGGAATTTTGGAGTCTGTAGTTTAGTAAGGCCTAAGAGTTCTCTGACAGAGAATTCTAAATGCCCCTTCCTCAACTGCAAATCCCAGGTTTCCACAGGAAGCAGCCATAGTAGTTAAAGTGGAATAATAGCTCTATTACAGCGTAATGTGATATTGAGTTATGTGGAAACAGTCAGCCTCAGAAACAAACTATTTTACAACGATTTTAAACACATATTGCTTTCCTTATGGCAGATTTTCGAAGGAGAGAATGGAAAGGAAAAAGACCACTGCCTCCATTGGAAATAGCCTTTTAAAAAGCCTTCAGACCACCCTGTATTACTGTAAAATTCAA
>NW_024823984.1:0-1672 GCF_019175285.1 Sceloporus undulatus
AGCTATTGCAATCAAGATCCATCTAGGTAAAGTTTTACCATTAGCAAAGCCTCACACTATTCACCACTCCCACCTTTGTTACTAGTTCTTTTGTGTGTGTGTGAACACCTATATTTGTATATGTGTATATATTGCTTTCCGCCTAAATAAAACATAAAAACCTATTTCAAATGCCTTTGGAGTTCTCTGTGCTTCTGGGCCTGGTAAAGTTGAGCTGAATCCCAAGGTTGCTTTTGCCCCAACCAAATTATATGTCTGCTTTCAGCTAAGTACCACATTCCCCTAAAAGCATAGCATTTGGGAGTATCCTTCCCAGACTCCAGCATGTTGGGTAACAAAGGGGCTCTGGAATCAACCAAGGAACTAAGCAAGCTCAGGTACGAAAATAAACATTAGAGGACAAGCAGGTTTGTGTCCCCCTTTCCTCCCTTCATAGATAATACTCAAATTGCTTAATGGAACCCCTAAATATATCTACAAACAAGGATTTGAGCTAATTCTCAGACATTCTCTCAAACCAGTTCTTAAAATCTGTCAAGTTCATGGCTGCCTCCCAATCCCCAAGGCCCCTCTCTGTTGGTGTTTCTCCAATAGTGCCTCACTAAATTACGAATTCAAATATTCTACAGGATGTTGCTATCACAATTAAACTGCGCTTGAAAGGGATCTAGGACTCCTAAAGGCCAATGTGATTCTAGGCTGCATCAATACAAGTATACTTTCTAGATCAAGGGAAGTGATAGTGCCACTCTATTCTGCTTTGGTCAGGCCTCACTTGGAATAATCCTGTGTCTGGTTCTGGGCTCCACGATTCAGTTGGAATATGCCCAGAGGAGGGCAACCAAAATGGTGAAGGATTTGGAAACCATCCGGCCCTATGAGGAGCAGCTTAGAGAGCTGGGTATGTTTACTCTGGAGAAAAGAAATTTAAGAGTGGATATGATATCCATGTTTAAATATCGGAAAGGGTTGTCGTATTGAGGATGGAGCAAGCTTAGTTTCTGCTGCTACAGAAAAAAGGAGACACCACAGTGGATGCAAGCCACAGGGAAAGAGGTTCCACCTAAACATTACTAGGAACTTTGGGACAGTAAGAGCTCTTCGACAGTGGAATATACTCCCTTAGAGTTTGATGGAGTCCTCTTCTTTGGAGGTCTTTAAACAGAGGCTGGATGGTGCTTGGAATGTGTATTCCTGCATGGCAGAAGTGGGTTGAACTGGATGGCCCTTGTGGTCGGTTCCAACTCTATGATTCTATAATGCTAGTGGATTCCGGTTCCTTACCCACAGAGGCCACATTCTCATAAGTCTCTATCATTATATAATTGTACATAAGCCGCTGCTTCTTCGTCAAGAGTTTCCATTCGTCCTCAGTGAAATATACTGCCACATCTGCAAAGGTCACCTGCAACAGAAAATAGCCCTCATCCAGAGAGTGCATAAGCATAAGGGGAGGAAAGAACATGGTTCATTCCAAATATTATTTCATCACTTCACAATTCAGTACAGGAAATAAACTTTAAATTCTGTCAGCAAGAAAAAACAAACTCCTGCCTTCGAGATCCAGTTTGTCTCGAATCCTTTCACTATAATATACAATATAATAAACAATATAATTTAGGCCGTGGCTGGGATATAGACGATGGATTATGATACTCACTATCCCAACACA
>NW_024823985.1:0-1672 GCF_019175285.1 Sceloporus undulatus
AACACCCTGTGGAAGCGACTGTTGAAAATGGGGGTGCCACGAAAAGACATAGACAATGTCCCCAATGATGAGCTGATAGCTATCCTAATTAAACGAACTGAAGAGCTGCAGCAACAAGCCCCTCCACCGAGAGGAAATTCAGATTAGGACAGCCCGGGATCCCTTAAGACCACAGGATCTGAGGCAGGACCTAGGATCCCTCGGGCTCAGCCCCTGCCTGCCAAGCCAAGGTGCACCGGGCCCATTAAGCCCAACCGAAAGCCTGCCCTGGTTGCGCCCATAGCAAATGTCCCCACAAATAATTCCCCCACTCCCTCACCCGACTCACCAAGACCGTTGCCATACCCTCAAATAGTAGCCAAACTCACGCCCGACCTCTGGGGGCGCCCGCTAGTTAAGGCCGAAATAGGACAGGACCCAGTTATCCCGGCACAACTCTTAGTAGACTCTGGAGCAGCGGTAAATACTATGCATCCAGACTTGGCCAGAGCCGGAGCTAAAACCCCTGCAAGCATGGAGCTAATGGGATACGGGAAGGGCCGGCAGCATGCTGCCATTTGGAGAGATATCCCTTTACAGATCGGGCCCATTCTAGACCATGTTAAGGCCTGCGAGAATCAAAGAGAGGACGATGGGATTTTAGGAATAGGGTTCCTTAAACGCCACAAACTAACCATAGACCTAGCCAACGGCTTCCTCTGGCAGCTTGAGGAGGGACCGCTCCAGATATCAGCCATCTACAGATGTGCCGCCCTCAAGGCCCCAATGACTCTCTCTCCCATAGCCATAGACCCATGGGTACAAGAGTTCCCCGAGGTCTGAATCACAGACAAGATGGAGTGTGGCACCGTTAAAGGAGCCTGTGTCCTCATTGAAGGGAAAGGTCCCCCTCCTCAAAAACAATACAGATACCCCCAAGAAGCGGAGGAAGGCATAGCAAAGACCATAGAGGGTCTTCTCAAGTGGGATGTAATCCTGCCCATGCAGTCTGTGTGTAATGCCCCACTGTGGCCCGTGTTAAAGGCAGACGGCGTCACTTGGAGAATGACCGTAGACTTTAGAGCCCTCAATGCAGTCACCCCTCCGGTGGCCCCCGTTGTGGAAAAATATAATGAGATTTTAGCGGCCATCGCTGCTGGGGCAAAATACTACAGTGTGATTGATCTAGCCAATGCCTTTCATTCAATCCCGCTCCATGAGAGCTGCTATTACAAATTCGCCTTTGAATTCAGAGGGGCCCAGATGTGCTTTAAGAGATGTCCTCAGGGATTCCACTCCAGCCCCAGCATTTGCCATGCCCATGTCGTGAAGATGTGGACCAAGCTGCGTCCCTCTTCCCGGGCCCATGTACTGTCCTACGTGGACGACATATTGATTCACTCCAGCATCCCAGAGAAAACCGCAGACATCACCAGAGAGGTTTTAGACCTCATCCGTGAGACAGGGTTCAAAGCAAATAGGGACAAGGCCCAGCTGGTGCAGACTCATGTAAAATACTTGGGCCTTAACCTGCAGACAGATTGTAGGACCCCTGACACCCAGAGAGTAGAAACAATTGGGAAGCTCCCGGCACCCACGGATGTGCCCTCATTAAGAGCCCTGTTAGGGACCTTTAACTTCTCCCAGGAATTCATTGAGGCTTTCGCCCCCAAAGCCAAGCCGCTGTATGCCC
>NW_024823986.1:0-1672 GCF_019175285.1 Sceloporus undulatus
GTGATAGTATGTGCCTGTTACTTTCAAACATTTCCAACATTCTGGACTACTCTTTTTGTACATCAAAGATATTTTTTGTGGGGACAAGTGCCATCTATATGTCATCTTATAGATGTTCTCTTTTAACTCTTGATTTACAGTATGTTTTAAACCCTTAGTCCAGATATACTCCCAATTTTCGTAGGCTATGTTATGGCCTACATTTTGTGCCCATTGGACCATACTATTTCTTATTACCTCCTCTTCCGTATCCCAACGGAGTGTCATTTTGTAGAATCTAGTGATAGCCCCTTTCTTCCCCTTTTCCATAATCTCCTCCCATTCTGTTTTCTTCCCCATTATGCCTGGTTGTAACTTATCAATTTTCCATCTTTCTTTAAGTTGTTTATATAAATACCAGTGGCATGCTATATCTGAGTCATATAGTTCTTCCTGTGTCTTAAACTTAATTTCACCATGTATATCTTTCCCTCCCAAAATAGGCTTCATGAGGCGAGCAGCTTCGAATCAGCTGGCTACAAAGTCTTGGTTTTACCTTTCTCCATACTTTCAACATGGCTTTTATTAAGACATGCTGTTTACTTTCTTTATGAATTTTATCTTTATCATAAAATAAATAGCCATGTAGACCAAATCTTAAATTAGCACCTTCTAACATCAGTAACTGCTCATTTTCTAAAGATATCCAATCCATTAACCATAACAGAACAGCGGAATAATAATACATTTTCAAATTGGGCACCCCCATTCCTCCTCTTGATTTTTCATCATACATTATTTTCTTATTGAAATATAGCCTACAGCATCTGGTATTCCCTGGTGGTCTTTCATCCAAATGCTAACCAGGTTGATCCTACTTAGTTTCCAAGTTCAGACAGGTTCCAAGATCATTTTTGATTGATACATTCATTCATTTTAAAAAAACAAAAACAAAATCTATATTACCTGGGATACTGCATATCCACAGATGGCACAGAAATGGATCTGCAAAAGGTATCTGCAGTTTTGGACTGGGAAAAAGACAACAACAAAGCTCAAAGAAAGTAAAGCCAAGCACAAAACTCAAATGTGTGTGTGTTAACCTGTTTAGCTCTGAACCAATTTTAAAACTTCTTGACCCTACCCAACTTTTTTTGGTGCTGATGGATGCAAGTGAGATGGTGTAAGGCATGGTGTTGTTACAAAGGGATGATGGGGGCAATTACACCCTTATTCATGTTTACCAAAAAGAAAATCACTGGGGCAGAACTTAATTTGGCAGTCTGGGAGAGAGAGACTGAAGCAATAAAGAAAGCACTGGAAAATTGGTGCTCTGTGCTGAAAGGTACCACTTGTCCCTTTGAGGTTTGAAGCTTCTTGTGTTGTTATAACTGTAATTTTTCTGTAGGGTAATGTGTAGTTTTGGAGAACTGATTGTCAGGAGCTGCGTATGTCCTGGAATAATGTAGTAATACAGTTGTTCCCTTCCAATTTGCAGGGGATCGGTTCTGGACCCCCCCCCCCCACGTACAAATTGGAAAACCACAAATATGCAAGCCCCCATTGAAAATAATCATGGCGCACTCCCCCACAGGCCCATCTGCTTCCCATCTGCAGAAATTCAATACCACAAATTGGAAGTCAGCAAATCTGGAGGGATGACTGTAGTGTATTTTAGGAATGTTTTAGAGCT
>NW_024823987.1:0-1672 GCF_019175285.1 Sceloporus undulatus
TGGTCTCTTCCAACTCTACGATTCTATGATTCTATGATTCTAAAGGAACTCTAGGAATCTTTAGGTCCTCCAGAGCAACTCTATGGCCAACATTCAGCAGAGGTTGACAATAGAATTTTCTGGAGGATCTACAAATGTCTAGAGAAGTGTTTTCTCTGGGAATCTCTAGCTCTGCCACTATGACTCTATGGACAACCTCTGGCAGAGTTGTGCTAGAAGACTTGCCAAGATTCTTAGAGAGAACATATTCATCAAATCCGTGAATAATCAAACTCACAAAAGTCAAATCTGCAAATGTGGAGGGCCAACTGTACCTTGTTTGTGTCTAACTTTATCACATTTCATTACGTTTATTAAACCTTTTTCTTTCTTTTTTAAAAATAGAAACAGACAATCCTCTCAATTGTCAAAATAACATATCTATTATCTCTAAACCAGTGAAAGCCAGTATTTTACATGTGTCACTCAAAAACATTTGTGTTTGACATGGGGCCTCCTACCAAACCCTAACCAGTGTCGAAACTGGGCATAGCTCATCCAGGCTAATAACACCTGCCACACATAGATTGTCCCAAACACAAAGCTCATCTTACGCTCATACACTTTGTTTGGCTCCCCATTAGCTTCATCTCTCTGGGCAAATTGTCCTCTTCACCTTCTCTTTATAGATTAACTCTCAGATTTTCTGGTTATATGGGCTTCCAAAATCTTCCTTCATACATCCCTTATTGTTGTCAGACATTTTCATCTGTAACATATCCAGTACATTTTACAATACAACCCATAAAATAAGTTCACTTATATTTCAGTCAATATAGTAGCTTCACCTTTGGCAGCCTAACCTTGTCTTTATCACACTGCAAAAATAAACAAGTCTTGTTCTCACCCTTCTTAAGCATTATTATACTTATAATTCTTTTCTTTTATAAAAATTTTTTTGTAGAAGATGGGAAATTTAAGTCCCTTTGCTCTTCACTTCTCTCTGTAAACCTCAGCCAAACATTCTAAAGTTAACTTTGGGGTCGTTCTCACTATCAAAAGCTTTGAATCGTGATTTGAACTATATGCCCTTAGTTCCCACTGGAAATCGATTCTGATCCTCATTGGATCGATTCCAGTGGAGATAATCTGCAGCAAACGCAAAAAGCCCAGGTTAATTTGAAAGCAGCTCCGTTCTGGTAGTCAAGGTCTACTGTCCCAGCCCAGGATTTCCTCTGCCCCATCTTGGATTCACCCCTTTTCACTTGCTGCCCCTCACTCCTGGAACCTTCTTCCCCCCCGAACAAGAGCCATCACTTCTGTAACCAGCTTCAAAATCGAGTTGAAGACCGTCCTGTTCCAAGAAGCGTTCCCAGGCCTTGCATAATTGTCGCTTGCCTCCCTGGACGAAGATTAACCATCTTTTATCAAGCCAAGCCCTCCCTCCAGTCCATCTGCCTTGGTCCAGGCCTTGGAGGTAGAGAGGAACTGCTAGACCTCATCCCTTCCCCACCACTACTCCCTTCTCCTTTTGTGTGGTGTCTTTTAAGATTGTAAGCCTGAGGGCAGGGAACCGTCTAATTAAAAAGCCTGTATGTACAGCACTGTGTAAATTTACAGTGCTTTATAAATAAAGGTCAATAATAATAATAATAATAATAATAATAATAATAATAATAATAATAATAATAAT
>NW_024823988.1:0-556 GCF_019175285.1 Sceloporus undulatus
TTGGGAGGTTTCAAGACAGGTAGCAGCCATTGGACCTTATCACTCGAGCGAGATCCTGTTCAGAAAAGAGATTTAAACTAGATTTAAGGAATTAAAAAAAAGCACCCACAAATGCGTGAAGTCTATCACACGACATTCCTGCAAACCTGAAATAACGTGAAAATAAGCTGAAGGTAAAACAGAGAAAAACAGCAGCTTTTTCCTTTCGGGAAGAAATTGAATTAATTACATGGTAACAGTTTCAGCTAAAAATGGTGCAGTACTTTTAAACATTTAGAAAAATTAGCATTTAGGAAACTTTTCAAGTCAACTGTCTTGGGTTCCTTACCTGTGATTTCCAGGTGCATTTGGACAAAGCTGGAATAAAATGCAATGTCAAAATAAAATCACATAAAAATACCTACCTCTCTTTCTTGAGAATCAGGGTCTATCAAGAACTGCATAGATAAAATACATTACCTGATTCATTCCAAACTTTTAAAGTCACTTGGCCTGGGTTTCTTACCTGTGTTTTCCAGGTGCATTTGGTCAAAGTTGGAAAAAAGAGCGCTGTAAA
>NW_024823988.1:656-1672 GCF_019175285.1 Sceloporus undulatus
ACATTACCTGATTCATTCCAAACTTTTAAAGTCACTTGGCCTGGGTTTCTTACCTGTGTTTTCCAGGTGCATTTGGTCAAAGTTGGAAAAAAGAGCGCTGTAAAATAAAATAAAATAAGATAAAAAATACCTACCTCTCTTTCTTGAGAATCAGGGTCTATCAAGAACTGCATAGATAAAATACATTACCTGATTCATTCCAAACTTTTAAAGTCACTTGGCCTGGGTTCCTTACCTGTGTTTTCCAGGTGCATCTGGTCAAGGCTGGAAAAAATGCATTGCCAATCATATTGCTGGTCATATTTGTCTGTATCAGTTCTACTTGCTTGTTGTTATCCTCGTAAACATCACAACAATGCCAACCTGTGACGATGTTCATTCTGCCCTATCCTTTCAGGCTAGCATTGTAATTTATTGACCTTGCCACCTTCCTACCTGAAGCAACGCTCAGAGATACTTATACCACCAAAACCATTAAATATCAGGCACTAAATCTATAGTTGTAACTACTCAGAAAGTATTTCTAGGTTTCTTTTCTTAAAATTATTTTTTATTTATTTTTAATATTAAATGTTTAATCTTTATTGAAATATTTACAAATTTTAAAAAATGCACAATCTCTTCTTGTTTCAACATTTTAGATTGATATTCATACTTTTTCTCTCCCCCCCTTCCTCTGTTTCTATACTGTATCATTACTATTCTTATCAGCTACAATCTTAAATATTCCCCCGAATCAAGAAATACATGCCTTTATCTCACTATGTGGCTCCTCTTTTGAGTCATTACTAAGAGTGTGCAGAATCTTATCTCTTAAATCCTATGCTTACAAAACCTCTGGTGACAGTTTAATTTCCTTTTCGGGGTGCAACGTATCTATACTTTTAAACTATACCTGTTTCATGTGTCGAGCTGAAGGTGGCAATCTCACAGTCTCTTTCTTCCATCATTATTGCAGGCCTTGTCAAGATATATTATATACCAATGATAGGATTTTGAATTTGTTTTCCCTTTCC
>NW_024823989.1:0-1672 GCF_019175285.1 Sceloporus undulatus
GGTTAATTACTTAGTAAATATGGTTGCCTATTACAGATACTTGAGTAGTAACTTTACGCCCTGTTTCTGTCTTCTGTCTTTCCCTTATATGATTACACTTGAAGATTGTATCTTCTCTGAATAGTCAGAATTCTTCTTGAAACCTGAGTGAAGGTTACTGATATGGTTATTCGTTGAATAAGAGTAATACATGACTTAAATGTTTTTGGTGATGTTTTATAGTTTAACATTAGTCACAATCACTCAGCCATCTGAATGTTCAGCAATATGGATTATGCCTACATCAAAAGCTTCTACTACTAACTGAACAAAGGAACAAATCAGAATCTGTATGTAGAGTGGTTTGTAGATTGTTCCATCAAATGTCCTTTTTGTTTGGGCTGAAAGCTCTTTTGAAGAGTCCTTTCATATGGGTTACGGGATAAATAGATTATGGTCATCAGTTATAATTTCACACATAGAAGTGTCAAAACTCTAATGCAACACTGGTTCTCTAAATCCGTATAATCACCCATACATAGAAACAGTTTTACAATCTTCTAGATATACAAGAATTACTAGTGTATTTCAGTTATATTCCTACAATTATCCAGATCTTCTAAATACTAAAAAAAACTACAAGTATTGTACTCATTACTTTATTCCCACAGTAGCTCAGAGTTGTACAAATGCTTCCAGGATTAAACGAACAATGGGTAAGTTCCTGGTGCTGTTATGATTTAAATGAAATCTAGTTTGCTTTCCTCCCTGCCAATCTAGCATTAATTATTTACCTTTCTTTGAAATTCAGGGTAATATTGTTTACTCTCATAACAGCTAATTAACAATGAATAACTATGAACTTTTTGAACAAGACCGTTTTCCCTTTAAGCAAAGGAAAGAAAATAATGTTTTTCATTCCTGGCATCAGTTTTAATCAGGAATTATATTCTGAAGGATCTTAACCAGAGGCAGATGGTTCAGAATTAAACATAACAATATAAACAATAGAAAAAGTAATTATTCTAAACCTTACACAATGTGCTCAGATCCTCATCTCTCACATGCAATAAGTACAAATTCATTGATTCCATTATTATCATTGACAGTTCCAGCCACCTGTTAGAGCAAAATGGGGTTGTCCTTCCTCCATTCAAAGGATGACTGAAGTGCCAAAGTTAGAGCACTGTCCCAGCGCTGCACACATTCCAAATATATGACAACTGAGTGTACAGGTCCAATGTTGGGCCTGTTTTGCACAGTTTCTGAAACAACGGACAAGTTGGATATGGCAGCTTTTTCTTGAATTGGTCAATAACTCTGGGGAAACAATACCATCAAAAACTTTACTTGCACCCAGATCAGAAAAATAAAATCTTTTTTTGCTAGGTCAGTGGAAGTCAAAGAAAAAGGCTGCTATCTTAAGACAGAGCATCCAGTTACTTTGCATATAAAAGGTCTCAGAGTCAGTCTCTGGCATTCCAATTAAAAGAGTCTTAAACAAGGCTAGGAAAGGCTTCTGCCTGAAGCCCTGTAGGGTTGCTGCCAGTCAGATGAGCCATTACTGGGACTGATGGGTCAGTACTCTGACTCAATATATTACAGGAGCGACATATGATGTTAACTTTGACACCATTGTAACTACATGTCTGGCTGGCCACAGAATGTTAGACTGGATGAACCTTTGGTTTGA
>NW_024823990.1:0-1672 GCF_019175285.1 Sceloporus undulatus
TGCATTTCCCTCTCACTTTGGGGTACTTGGTGCTCAGTGTGCAAACATGCTGGTGCACAACTGCTCTCTATCTTCTTCCTTGTGCAGCTGCTGGTAGTTGCCTTTGCATAGCTGTGTGGTAGCAAGTATTACAAAGCTACCCTTCCTTCCTTCATTCCTTCCTTCCTTCTCTCTCCCTTTCACTTCCTTCTTCCCTCTGGCATCTTCTGCAGCTGTACAAAGGAACTTTAAGGTGCATGTCACAAGTGGCTTTGCTCCATAGCAAAGAATGTATTTTGCACACAGATGGTCCCTTGGAGATTGTATATAGTCACTGGGAATGATTCCTGGATGAAACCCAGGAGAGCTGCTGTGTAGAGCAGGGGGGGAGAGGGAGGGCAAATGGTTCAAAGGCCAATTTTGCAGCCCAAGGAGAACTCACTGTTGGTTACCGAAGCTCAGAAATATGCTTTTTTTAAAAACCTGTGAGGGATGGGAGAGTGTGTCTGATTCTAAATGAAAAGCATCGCAGCCATTTTTTTTTCATTTCCATAAAATTTTAAAGTAGGGTTAATGTTGGGCTTCAGAGGCCATGGTCTGCAAAAACGGACTTGGATCCAACAGGGAGATGAGAAGCGGTTCTTACGTCTGCGTGACTATTAGTAGGAAGCTCAACATTATTGGAGAGTCTGGAATATCAGTACGCAAAGGGATCTGGCAGCACTTTTGAGACATACTTTTGAGACATACTGTAGCATAAGCTTTTGTAGACAAAGTCTGAAGAAGTGGACCAAGTCTACGAAAGCTTATGCTACAACTTCTTTCACGCAGCTAGTCTCAAACGTATTGCAAGATCCCTTTGCATAACGATTGGAGACTGTATCCCAGTTTGCACAGAATATTTGGCTTGTGTTCAGGTTTATGCCTACAATCTATTTGGTGTCTTACATGCAAATTCCCCTTGTGAAAGAGAGGTTGGATGTTATTGACCAAGGGTTGCGCCCAAGATTGCCGAAGCAGAGTTGTGCAGGCTGTGCCACTATACACAGAGATGCACATATGGTTACACAATGCTGCTGTTCAACACAAGGGCTATGTAGCACCGATCACTGCACAATTTTCATTACATGGCCCTGATGCGAGATCTTGGCAGATGTGGTGCATTGTTGCTGATGGATAGGACAAGGCTGGAGACTAACTTGGCACAGGGATATATAAGGTGGAGAGCAGCTTGAGTCTACCTGTCAATGTAATGGATGAAGACACCAAGGTTAAAATCTCCACTCATTAATGGAAATCCAATGGGGACATTGGGCAAATCATATTCATTGAATCTCACTAGAAGGCAGTGACAAGCCTCCTCTGAGTAAACCCAAGAAAACCCTATGATAAAGTCACAATTAGTCAGGATAGAATTGAAAGCACCTAACAGCAACCACAAAGCAGGAACTTCTCAATGCTCCTCCTCCTTCACATTTTCCCCCATCCTTTCAGACTAATCTCTCCACCTTTTCCCAATATTTCCATTTCTCATGTTCAGATAATTAAGAGTGCACTTTATTATTTTCCCCTACCAACTGTGTTTGGGGCTTTTGGGTTACGTTTGACCAAGTTCTGGCATTACAAGTGAAGCAGAGCCAATGAAGACCCAACAAATAGAGGTGGGAGGTGGGGAATTAAAAGCAAAACTTGG
>NW_024823991.1:0-1672 GCF_019175285.1 Sceloporus undulatus
ATAAGGAAGAAAGTACTTAGTTAATATTAACTTTTGAACATCTTGGACATATAAAATAATACATTTAGTTGCGCAAAGATAATATTCTTTTTAGATCTGGAGGAGCACTAACGGAGCCTGGAAAAGACTGAGATTGAACTTGGGATTTTTCATGACTTTGATTTCCTTTACTTTATTTCGCCTGCCTTTCGTCTTGTAAAGGGATATAAAGGGATATAAAACCAAGGTCTAAGTTTGTTTGAGAAAAGAAAAGAAAGAGTTAACTCCCTGGGTCTGAACACATACCTGGGAAAAGCCAAGGACACTCGGGGGAGAAGCCGCGGCGGAGGAGGGAACGCAGCAGCTCCAAGGTCTCTGGACGGGAGGGGGAGGAAGGAGTGAAGCGGAAGGAGTGCAGCGGTCAGAGTCATCCGGAGAAGACAAGAAGAGACGTGCAAGAGCGGCCCCGGAAGTATAGTTGGAGGACTTATAAGTATAGAGACGGCGAGAAAGAGTGTTGCAGGAAGGGAGAAGGAGGAGGAAGGAAGTGTGCCAGCGGGAGAGCAGTAGAAAGCAGGAAGAAAGAAAGCCAAAGAAAGAAGGGCCTCTGGAGGACTAAAACAAAAGAAGACTCAGTGCAGGAATCAAAGCAAAGACAGAGGGTGACAAGGAGAATAAAGCAATACAAAGCTTCGCGGTAAAGGGGAAAGGAAGGAAGAAGATTTGAGACACTGGGGGTTAGAATTTAAAAGAAAAATAACGTAATTTAGAGTTATTGTATTATAAGTCACTAGGGAACAAAAGTTATAAGGAATGAAATTGGAAAAACTGTGAAATAGGAGTAGAGATAGATATTGAATTCTAAGTAACAGAAAGAATAGAATATAGATAAAAGGAGGAAGATAATAGAAAAGACTTTAAAGTAAAGTGTATTTGGGAAATATAAGGGTGTGAGAAAAAAACAAAAAGAGAAGGAAGTGAAAGAAATTGTTTTATTTTTCTTAATTAAAAATATATATATATATATAATACCTAATAGTAAGTAAGAGGGGCAATTAGAAGTGGTATACAGCTCAAAAAAGGAGAAAATTGTGTATTGTAGCGATACTACAGGGGGAATAAAGCTTAAAACTATAAATAAGATTTTGGTAGTAAAGGGGGATAAGAAATAACTAATCTGTTGGTATTGAATGTAATTTGATTGAATTCCTAACCCCATAATATTATATTTCCCCTCTTCTCTTCCTCATACCTCTCTATTTGGGGTGGTGGAGGGTTGTTTTCTTTATATTTCAAAGAGAGAAAAGAAGAAGGTGATAGGATTAATATGAATACCAGACAACAAACCCAAAAAGCAAATCAGTCAATTCCTAATCAAAGAAAGCTTTCTGTTGATAAACTACAACCCCAAGAAATGAATCAACTTTTATTGGACAAAATAGAAAGTCTCTCCATAAATCTCTCTGCAAGCCTGGCAAAAGAGATGAACAATTTTAAAAAGGAGATAAAACAAGAGATACGGGCGGATTTAAAGGAAATAAATGGGAAAGTGGACACACTGATTCAGGATAACCTAAAAATTAAACAGAGGATTGATATAGTCGAATTCAGAACTGAAAAATTAGAATCTGACTTTGCGAAGCTTTTACTAAAAAGAGAAGAAGAACTGGACGAAAAAGCGGTATGGGAACAA
>NW_024823992.1:0-1672 GCF_019175285.1 Sceloporus undulatus
GCCACTGCATTAAGTTACAGATGCCCTGCTGGTGGGCTTCTTTGAGCTTCCTGCTTGACTTCCATCAGAAACAGGATGCTGAACTATACCTTTGGGCTCTTGTTCCAGTAGAATCTTCTCCTGTAACCTTGCAATTGGATAGGACCCATCCTTGATTTCCTTTCTTTATCAAGCTCTGTTACGTGAAGGTCAGAGAAACTTGAAGGTGACTTAGAACAAGTTTTTAGCAGGAGCACAAGCCAGAGATGCTTTTAATAGCAGAGGAAATAGCCTGTGCTATTAAGAAATGGGCATCTTAACAGGTAATCAGCCAGTAGCATCCTGATGGGCCGTGGAAGTGTAACATTCTCCCCCAGGTTGAAGATCACAGCAGTTTGCTTTGCCTGCAGCGAGAACTCAGCGCTGACACAACAGGCTGTCTGAAGAGTCCAGAGTTCCTAAAATTTTATAGCCAGGATGTGTGTGCCAAATGAACTCTACAAATTGACATAATTAATGCAAATGCCCTTTTTTGCATAACCTTTCCCTTCATTTGCATAGCTTAACTTTTTCAGACGTGTGGATTTCTTTTCTTTCCTTTTAATTTTTTTTTAAGTTTAATCAGGTTGAGCTAAAACAGGAAACCCTCTGGGAAATAACAATGCAGGGCTGTCTGAAGATGCTTTACTGCCTGAACTGGACAATCAAAATGGTGCTTACCTATGCCTGCATACATATCCTCCTTAATGTGGGGCATGGTTTACTTCAGTGATAGGGAAGATGCAACCCTACAGATGTTTTTGAATGACTACACCTTCTATTAGCCATGTTTAGCATGGCCAGGTTTGAGGCATGAGAGAGATGCAGTCCATCATCTTGAGGCCCACATGTTTCCAGTCCCTACATTATTGGGAAGTTGTGCAACCATCCCTGAAAGGGATGGGAAACAGTAAGGATGACTTATAAATGACTACAGTTGGCCCTCCATATCCACAGATGCTTTATCCACAGATTCAAGCATCCATGGTTTGAAAATAATTTTTAATAAGTATTTATTCCAAATAGCAAACCTTAATTTTGCTGTTTTATATAAGGGACACCATTTTACTATAAGTTGGGACCCTTCCCAAGTTGGTTTGCTGGAAACAAACTTGTTTTCTCTCTCAGCCTGTGTCTACTGTGAGACATGACCCTGTGATTTATGATCCTGGACTATTTTCTGTCTGTTTCTTGTGACTTAGTGGACTCTGCTTTGATTTATGGCTCCTGACCCCAGAGAGTTTGCTGTTGGACACTGTCCATTCCTTTGGCTACTTCACTTTTGGCACTCTGTGTTCTGTTGCAATATGAGAGCAGGATACACCATTCCAATTTACCGTGTCCTGTGGATTTTACCAATCCTATACCAACTTTGAGTATAGGCCTCATGTTGAACCACCCCATGACCAGTTTAGCTAAACCTGAGAGGTCCAGTCACCAGATGGCTGACCTACCAGCTACAAATTGGCCATAAGAAATATAAACACAATTACAATGCCAGTTCATTTCCAGGCACAATCCAAAGTGCTGGTTATGACCTTTCAAGCCCCATACAGCTCAGGTTCTGGGGGTTGGATTTAATGGCCCTTGAGGTCTCTTCCAATTCTACGATTCTATTCTATTTGGTTATCTGAAGAAGTTGTCTCAACAACAG
>NW_024823993.1:0-1672 GCF_019175285.1 Sceloporus undulatus
AAGCCGGTGTCAAACCGGATTACATCTGCAGTGCGGACGCTGTCAGGGAGGCCGCTGTAGGAGTACGTTTCTTTCCCTCCGAGGCTGGGATTTCTTCATAAGGCTGCATAACTAAATTAGGCTGGACCGCACTTTAACTGCCACGGCTGAATGGATGCTAGGGAATTCTGGGAGTTGTAGTTTTTGTGGGACGTTTGAGCCTCCCCTGTCAGGGAGCTCTGGCGCCACAACAAACTACAATTCCCAGAATTCCACAGTGCGGAGCCACAGTAGTTAAAAGCAGTGTCAAGCTCCATGATTTCCGCAGCCTAGGAGCGGCGTTTGCGACTCGGCTCGTTCAAGCGGGGTCTTTTGGCACCTCTCGGCCACCGTAGACCTTCATCCTGTGGGCGCAGCAGTAACCGACCTCTCTAGCGTCCGCTTGGGCCCAATGTATACCGGGCTTTCGGTCCCCTTTTCTCCTTTCATAAGAGCCCCGTCTCCGTCAGACCAGGCGAGCGGCCTAGTCGCTGTAGAAACTTCTCCTCTCGCGAGATTACCGCCGGACTTGTTTGCCTACTGGCTTCTCGCTGAAATATCGCGAGAGTAGCCGCTGTAGGCCGCTCTAAGAAGAGTGAAAAGTCCTGGCAGAATGTGACTTGGGCTGCATCCACAATGCAGAAATAATCTACTTTGACACCGCTTTAACTGCCATCATGACTTAGTGCTATGGAATTGTGGGAATTGTAGTTTTGTGGGACCTTTAGCCTTCTCTGTCAGTGTCTGGTGCCACAATAAACTACAATTCCCAGGATTCCCTACCACTGAACCAGGACAGTTAAAGCAATCTCAAAATGGATTATTTCTGCAGTGTGTTTTGGACCCCAGATAGTGTTTGCCATCATTTTTTTTGTGCAGCATTACATCGCTGGCTCACATTCTAGTAAAACATCACAGTACTGTATAGTAAATAATCTTTTGGGTTTCTTCTTCGGAGCTCTTACTCGGTCAATAAGGCAGTAAAGCAAAACCAAAACAGAAAGGGAAACTCTCTTTGTACACGGTGCTGCTTATGACTAAAAAATTGTAAACACCAAGGGCCCATTCACACACTGCACAGCTGTAGCATTGATGTTTATCACACTATGCTCTTAAAGTGCTACTATTCCACTTTGACTGCTCTAGCTGCCTCCTGTTGCATTCTGGGATTTGCAGTTCTAAGGAGGGGTATTTAGAACTTCTGTGCCTGAGAATTCTAAATACCCCTCCTTAAAACTGCCAATCCCAGAATGCAACAGGAGGCAGCTAGAGCAGTCAAAGTGGAATAGCAGCACTTTAAGAGTATAGTGTGATAAACATCATTGTGTCTCCACACTTTAACTGCCCTGGTTCCATCTTATGAAATCCTAGGGTTGTCAGTTAAAGGAAAGGCATTTAGAGTTCTCAAAGAGAGACCTCCAGATTTTGTTGTTGTTGTGTGCCTTCAAGTTGTTCCCAACTTATGGCGACCCTAAAGACAAAAATATCATGGGGTTTTCTTGGTCAGTTTAGTCAGAGAGGGTTTACCATAGCCATCCTCTGATTCTGAGGCCTGTTACAGACTGCCAAAATAAAGCTGCTTGGGGTCTCTTTGGAGGTATGCTATTTAAATGATGCCTGGGTCCTAAGAGTCCGGAGGTCGTGCCAAAGCCAC
>NW_024823994.1:0-1672 GCF_019175285.1 Sceloporus undulatus
AATAGGGAATACAATGGCTTGTATGATTCTAACTTTTGTGTTGAGTTATATATCTTTGCATTTTAAAATCTTTCCTAGTTCTTTCATAGCAACCCTCCCCATTCTTAATCTTCTTCTGATTTCCTGACTACAGTCCCCATTTCTATACACACACACACACACGTGGTTTCAAATGTGAACTATGAACATTAAAGAGAACATGTGGTAAAATTTGATGTGTGTGTGTGTGTGTGTATTAAATTACAAATTAATTTAAATTTTGTTTTAATTTGATTTTAAAAAAAAAAGGCTGGGGCTTCTCCTTTCTCCTCCCACTGAATCTCACCCCACTCACTCCATCTCTTTAGCATTTTAATGGGACACAGGTGAATGCCACAGCCTTTTTAAGTGGTGTCTCCTCATCGTAGGGTGTCACCTGGTGTGGTCTGAACCCCCCCCCCCCCCACACACACACACCCTATAGACACCCCACTGGTGTGGGCCCCACTTCTCTTATATATATTAGTGCCCTCTCTTCAGGCAGAACAGCAAAACAGAACTACTGCCATGCTCTCCATCACTACGATCTGGAAAGGTTTAATGAAGAGGGTTGGAAAGCCAGATAACCATGTGGTCCATTGAGAAATATTCCCATTAAGTGTAATTTTATATATGATAACGGCAACACGCATGATATATGCTGAACACTGGAAATCGAATACAACATCCTTTATAGAGGATTGGAAAATAAAAGTCAAGGACTTCACAACTTTAGATAGATTGTCCATGTATATTGTAGGGAAAACAATCCAACAATATGAAAGGAAATGGGGGAAGGTGGAAAAACTGTGGTATTAGAAGAGATGTAGATAATTGGGAGCTTTAATACCAAGAAAAGAACTCTGAATAATAAGTTATAGAAAAGTATGTATACGGAACAAGTTTGAAAGACTATATGTTTTCTGTTTGAACATTTGTTTACTTGTTTGTTTCCTTTTTAAGTACATGTATTAATAATTACAAATAAATATTTAAAAAAGAGAGAAATACTCCTATGCACTACAACAGATCCTTGTATTTACCCAACACTATATTCCAGGGTCCATTTCATGGACTGAGAAAAGAAAGGGGACTCCAGAAAGTGATCCTTCCCTCTTCCCTGGCTGTGTGGGCTCAAGGTGAAGGAAGCTGCAGTCCTACAACATCTGCAAGGGTATATATTCCCCACTCTTGGTGTATAATGGGGAATACAAGTCTGAATAAGTATCTGGGGGCAATGAAGTGAGTTACAAAAATGGGGGGGGGTCAAAGTTTGGAGAAACAGCTCACCTCTCATCAAAACAAACAAACAGCTTCATTTATATACCACTAAAACTAGCAGTGTCTAAGTGGTTTACAACTGTAAGCTAATTGCCCCCAACAAGCTGGGTACTCATTTTAGCAACCTCCTTGGAAGGATGCAAGCCTGAGTCGAGCTTGAGCCCTTTTGCTGATATTGAACTCACAACCTTATGGTTTTGAGTGAGTGGCTGCAGTACAGGCATTTAACCACTGCACCGCCAGGGCATCAGTATCTCTCCAGGCACTTCTAAAATAGCTTTGGAAGAGACCACCTCCAGAAGCACAGGGCTTTCCCTGTTTCCCATCACAACTGAGTGGCATGTCTACAGACAGTTTAAAATATTTTACTCTT
>NW_024823995.1:0-1672 GCF_019175285.1 Sceloporus undulatus
AGGAGGATGCTTCCTTGGCCCGAGAGGACCATCTGGGCCCCTTCTCTTCTTACCTTGGAATCGGTGGGAGAAGAAGCGGTTCCTTAGGACCCAGGGGTAGAAGCCGAGGGGGTCTGCCCGGGGCTGGTGGGGGGCTGCGAAGAAGGGGTGGGGGTGGTGCTGGTGGTGGGGGCCCTGGAGGTGGGCTCCGGGGGGCGGCGGGGCCGGGAGGGGGCCTCCGTCGGGGAAGAGGAGCTCGGCGGCCCCATAGAGCGGCGGGCCTCTCCCTGCTCCTGATGCTGCTGCTGCTGCTCCGGGGAAGGCCGGCGGCGGGGCTCCGAAGGGGGCCTCGGGGCCTCCCGGGGGGAAGCAGGCCAGGGCCGGGGGGCTGCGGAGGCTGGACTGGCCCTCGGGGCTCTCCTTGCCCACCAGGGACTCGATGCTGAAGCAGCGCTTGGAGGAGGCAGCGCCCGCCGAGGAAGAGGAGCCCCCTCCGGCGAGGAACATGGCAGGATCTGGCCCCGGGGGAGGGATCGGGCCCCTGAGACCCAGGGCTCCGGAGGGGGAGGGGAGGGGAGAGGGGAGGGCCCCGCCGTCGCCTCCGGACCCGGCTCCTCTTCTGCTCGCCTTCCTGCTCTTCTCCTCGGCTGGCGGCCCCGGAGCAGCGGGGCGAGTGGCAGCGAGGAGGCTGGGGCCCTGAGCCCAGATAAGAAGGAGCCCAGCTGCCCCTCGGATTGGAGGGATCCTCCCCCACCTCCCCCCCGAGACCCCGGGGGCATCAAAGGGGGCAGGGCGAGGCAGACCCCGCCCCGGGAGGAAGGAAGGAGGGAAGGAGAAGGACGCGAAGGAAGGCAGGAAGGAGTGAAAGCGGAGGAGGAGGGTAAGAGGAAAAGGAAGGAGAGAAAGAAGGGAAGGAAAGGGAGGGAGGGAGAGGAAGGGAAGAGAGGGAAGGGGGAGCCGGGGCCTCCCTCTCGGCGCCTCCGGACCCCGCCGGGCTCCCCTGACTGAGGCGGGGCAGGTAGGACGAAGGCCCCTCTCGCCTGGGCCTCGGGGGAGACTCCGGGGGTCGACTCCGGGAGGGAGGGGGGTCTCTGGGCCCCCCAAGAAAGAAAGGAAGGCTCCCTCGCCCTCCTCCGTCTCCCGAGCAGCGCTGCCTTCGCGGGGCTCTTCTTCCCCGGAGGAAGGGAGGAAGGAAGGAAGGAGAGAACGGCGGGGGAGCCCCCTGAGCTCTCGCCTTCGCCTCCTTCTCTCCTTCCTTTTCTTTTTTCCTCCTTTGTTCTTTCTTTTCCCCTTCCTTTACACCCTTCCCGTCTTCCTCCTTTTTCTCCTTCTTTCCTTTCCTCTTCCTTTGCATCCTTCCTTCTGCCGGAGGGTCCCTTTCTTCCTCTTCTTCCTCCTGCTGCTGCTGCTTTTTGGGACCTGGGGCTTCGGGGGGGGGGGCTCTGAGGAGGGATCCGGGGGTCGGGGCGGGCAGAAGGAAAGAAAGAAGGAAGGAAGGAAGGAAGGAAGGAAAGATGAAAGGAAAGAGAAAGAAACGGGGAAGGACAGAAGGAAGGAAAGCAAAAGAAAGAGCTGACAGAAAGAAAGAGAGAAGGGAGGGAAGAAAAAGAAAGAGATGGGAGAACGAAGGAAGGAAAGAAAGAATAAAAGAAAGAAGGAAGGGAGGAAGGAAGGAAGGAAGGAAGGAAGGAAG
>NW_024823996.1:0-1672 GCF_019175285.1 Sceloporus undulatus
TACGAAATTTCCGGGTTACGAAAAAAATCCATTCAAAAAAACTGTTCCGGGTTACGAAGGTTATTTCGGGTTATGAAAAATTTTTTGGTGCTTTTCGGCGCTATTTCACACGAAATCGCGGCTTTTCCCCATTAGCGCCTATGGCTTTTTCGGCTTACGAATTATTCCAGGTTACGAAAGCGGCGGCGGAACGAATTAATTTCGTAACCCGGGGTACCCCTGTAGGTGGAAAGGAGCAATAGAGCTGGATATCATCAGCATACTGGTGACACCTGACTCCAAATCTCTGGACAACCTCTCCCAGAGATTTCATGTAAATGTTAAAAGTAGGGCAGGGAACAAAACTGAATCTTGAGGGGCCTTGCAGACCAATGGCCAAGGAATGGAACAAGAATTTGAGAATTATAAACCAGCCTCAAATATTCCCTTCTTGAGCAAGAACCTAAAATATGTTGTGGCTTCCTACATCCATGGATTCCTGGATAAAATGGTTTATGAAGAGCTATTTGGCAATGGGATAGAGACAACTTTGGCCTCCTTGGTGGATGACCAACTCAAGGAACTGGGCAGAAGGAGTGTATCCCTGTTTGTTCTGCTGGACCTCTCAGTGGATTTCAATACCATTGTCTATGGTATCCTTCTCGGCTGCCTCTCTGGGATGGAACTTGGCAGCACTGCTCTGTAGGGTTTCAGTACTTCCTGAAGGGGCAACCTCAGAATGTTGGGGAACTCTAGTTTCACACCCTGTTGGCCTGTAGGGTCCCTCAAGGCTCAGATTGTACCCCATGCTGTTTAACATCTATATGAAACCACTGGAAGAGGTCATCCTGAATTTTGGGGTTCAGAATCAACAATATGCTGACATCACTCTATCTCTCCTTTCCATCTGATTCCAAGCTGTTTTAGTACTGAACCAATGTCTGTTGTCAGTAATGGAATGGATGAGGGCAAATAAAGTGAAGCTTAATCCAGTCAAGACAGAGGTGCTTCTGGTCAGTCATAAGGCAGATCAAGGAATAGGGACTCTGCCTGTGATGGATGGGCTTACACCTCCCCTGAAATCTTAGGCTCACAGCTTGGGTGTTCAGAACTCAACTCTGACCCTGTAAGCCCAGGTTTCAGCATTGGCCAGGAGGGCATTTGCACAGCTAAAACTAGTACATCTTTTGCAAGAGTTTCTTAAGATGTCAGATCTGGCTATGGTGACACATGCCTTGATTACATCTTGTTTGGACTACTCTATAATACTCTATAGTACATCTTACATGGGAATGCCATTGGAAACTATTTGGAAACTTCAGCAGCCAGAATGCTGACTGGGTCCAGTTACAAAGAGCATACAACTCCCTCGTTTGAATAGTTGCATTGGCTATTGGTTTGTTTGCAGGCACAGTTCAAAGTGCTGGTCATGACCTGTAAGACCTTATACATTTTAGATCTAGACTGTGTGACAGAAAACCGCCAAAATCTTAAGATCTATGGGGAAGTCTTTCTCTTGGTCTGAGCACCATCATAGGATTGCCTGGTGATGACACAAGAGAGAGCCTTCTTGGTGGCACTTCCACCCTCTGGAACTCCCTTTTATGGGTGGCTAGACTAGCTGGTGGGCAAAAATATTTTTATTTAAGCAGGCTTTTAATAATAATAATAATAATAATAATAATAATAATAA
>NW_024823997.1:0-1672 GCF_019175285.1 Sceloporus undulatus
GAATGCTGGAAATATGGGAACTGAAGGAAAATTTATCTGTAAAAAAGAATTCTTATGGAACCAGTGCCCTCACTTTGCCACTGCCTGTTACACCCATGTCACCATGTCTTCTTACAAGACTAATTCCTCCTTGTGATGCGCACACTCAAAAAGCTGAAAAACACACAAAAAAGGCAGATTTCTGAATGTGCACTTTCACACAAAGAGAATGTGCACTTTCAAATCCCACAATGGTTAGTGTTGCCTCCTAACGGGGGAGGCAACAAAAAAAAGAAAGACCCCCCCCCCCCCCCCCCGCCCGGTAGTTAAAGCCCCCATGGTACTAAATGTACTAAAACGCCTGCAACACTACACAACAGAAGGGCCTATGCTAGAGTCAGGTTACTCTAAACACAAATGCATACAGGGAATATTTTGTAACTATTTAGGTCCCAAGAAGGAGAGTGTTCTTATCGGCTCATTCTGTTCAGAAAGGAAATGACTGTAAAGGACAGATACAACTTGCTCTCACTCGTCTTTGTACTGTTGTAATGCAGGGGTTTTTTTGGCAAAAATCCAGTTTGGCCCAATCTTTTAGCAGGCTATGCCAGGAAAAAGTGAGAGAAGTACAAGCCAAGGACTTAGGGACAGCGTATGCATCACATGCACCACGTACAATCCATTTGGAAGACTTTCTGTGACACAATTGCTCATCGCTGCAGGTGTAATAGTGAGTGCTAACCTCAGAGAATTACCAACGATGCACAGCCTCTCCGTATTACTGACACTTGTCATCAAGCAGATCTAATTGCCATGGGTGAACTGCACATAAAGGCAGGAATTTCTCTGACAACTAGTGTGGGTGGAATATTTGGGCCTCTGGATGCTGGGAACTAAATTAGATTTATTATTTCATTGACTGCCTTATTATATCTAACCTTTGTCCTTGCACAGGACCCAAGGTGCCTTACATTCAATTAAAAACAAGGTATAGTGCAGCTAAAAAAAACCTATTAATGCAAAAGTTAAAAAACAATAAAGCAACACTAAAACATAATAATGGCCTGGTACAAATGGGCGCTTTGTGGCACCCTAGGGCTAATTTTAGGACTCAAGACTGCAGGGCATCCGCCCGCTCCTGAACCCTAGCATGTAACAGCACATGGGGCTGCCATCATGATGCAAGCGCAGCACTGCATCCGCACATCGTGGCGCTGTACTTGTGTCATCAATGTGTGACAGTGCACCAATGGCACACTCATGGCGTCCGCCACACGCACCAAAGAGAACCTGCTTTTAGCGGTTTCCTTTTGGTGCAGAGGGAGGCCATGCGGTTTGGCTTCTGCAGCATCCCTCAGAAGCAAAAACAAGGGCCTCCAGCCCACCCTTTCGGAGTGATCTGTCAAGCCCCAATAAAACTTAATAAAGGAACAGCCCCATTAAAAGCCCCTTCTGCCACATGAATTATGTTCCAAAAGCCTGCCTGATTTTTTTAAAAAAGGTTTTCCTTGCCAGCAGAAAGGTAAGAGAGATTGGAAGCCAACCAAACCAAGGAAGGGAAATTACGCAACCTGGGAGCAGCCACCAAGAAGGCTCTCTCCTGCATCCTCACCAATATATTTGTGATGATGGCAGCACTGAGAAAAGTCTCCCACAAAGATCTTAAAACCTGGGTAGGCTTATATAGAGAGGT
>NW_024823998.1:0-1672 GCF_019175285.1 Sceloporus undulatus
CAAATCCCCCAAATAAAATTAAGGAATTTATAGACCTGATTAGGTTTAAAACGTTCTTGGATGGGTAAGCAGAGTATCTTCCAAATCCAAATTCAAAAGCAGATTTGAGTTCAAATTTCTCTCTGCTCTTTGTTGGGTATCCTTTTCTTCTGGAGGCTGATCTAGCGAGTCCCTTCTTCCTGGGGCTTCGTCCGCGTCTACTTCCGAATTCTTCTCTCCGTTGGATTCTCCTCCTCCAGAGTCTGAGTGTAGGAAAGTTCTGTAAAAATCTCTCGCCTTCTCAATCGTATTTATTTTGAATCTCTTATGATTAAATATAAAAAACACCCCTTCCGGGTTCATCCATCTATAATTGACTTTTTTTTTGTAGCAATGCCGTTAAGAATTTGTACTGTTGTCTCTGTTTTATAATCTGAAGAGGTAAATCTCTAAAAATAAAAACCGGGGAATCATCTATCATTAAGTTGTCTCTGAAATTCTTTTGAATGACCCTTTCTTTTATCCTTGTAGTTGTAAAACAAATTACAATATCGTGCGGCAAGCCTTTTTCTTGGGCAATTTTAGAGCTGACCCTGAAGATTTTGTCCGTTTGCGTCTCGACCAGATCTATCGGAATGTCTAGGAACGAGGATAGAGCTGGAAGAACTCTTTCTTCGAGGTCCTCATTCTCTACCTCTGGGAGGCCTCTTATTTTTATGGCCTTGTCTCTGTGCCTTTTTTCTTGTAGTTGGAGAAGAAAATCTTCTTGAAGCTGATGTTTTTCCAATTTAATGACTTTTCTCTCCAAGTCCGCTGTACTCTTCGAATTAAGCTGTACTTCTTTTTTTATATCCGCAATTTCTTTGTTTACAGAGTCAATCTTTTTGGCCAAGCCCTCAATTTCCGCTTGCATGTCGCGCCTAATTTCTTCTCTTAAAGATTTTTGCTCTTCCCTAATTTCCAGTTTGAAATTTCTCTTAAATTCTCGTAATTCCTCCAGTATCAAAGATGTTATTTCTGGCTGTTTGCTAGACCCATCTAATGAGTCTCGTCTCGTATTCTGTTGGTATCCACTCATATTAAGCTTTCTGTATTTGCCACTTCTCGTGTCCATTGGCTAAATTTCCTAAAGATTTCTTTTCTTCCAAAAAAAATAGATATCTATCCTTGAGGGATTAGCTTACCAAGACCTCAAAAGCGGGTAGCGTTCATTGTCGAATCAACCAGCCCCTTTTATCTTAATGAGAGTAAATTCCTTCCGCTGGAGTTAAAGCTCCAGGTGCACTAACTGAAAGTTTGCTCCTAATTAGATGTTCAACTCCTCTGTTACAATTCTAAGAAAGAAGCTAATTAGCAGCAGCACTGGAGACGAAAAGGAAAAAAACTCACTTAATTCTCAGATGAAACCCAATGTTCTTGAGGAATTCAAAAGTTACAAAAAAATTAAATAGTCCATCCAATGTACATGCTGTCCTAATTGATTAGCCATAAAAATATCAATTTTCCCCAAATAAAGGAAGTAAGAGAATCCTTCTGAATTAATAGAGGATACTTTTGGGGGGATCTCTTAGGCAGCGTTCAAAAAGCCCCTTGCTCTTTCTTTCTTTCCTAAAGTCCACCAAGTTGTTTCTCTAAATTCTTTAAATTCCTCTCACTTTTGTCCTTGCTGCCCAGTTTCTTCCAAACGAGCGTA
>NW_024823999.1:0-1672 GCF_019175285.1 Sceloporus undulatus
CCCTCTGACCTAAATCCCTCCCTCAATTTGCCTCGATCGTGATCGAGGCCAAAGTTCTCATTCCCAGGACCCGGGGTTTTTAAAAAGAAACGGCATTTGCGCCGATTTCAAAAGACCCGCGCTAGGGACCATTTACCACGGAACGGGTGTGCAAGCCCCGGATTCGCTTGTGTGAGATTCGGGGTGAGTAGGAACTTCACGTGATTGAATCGGTTTCAAAACCGATTTTTTTTGTAATGTGAATGGGCCCCAAGTAATAACCAGGGCTGACGCTGCTTCCAAGATCAGATGAGATCTTCCTTTAGGGTACTTAGGCAGGTAAGAATAAGCATACAATGGATAACGGAGCACACCAGGAAATTCCAGAAGAAAATCAGTATGTGCTTTATAGATTACAGCAAAGTTTTTGACTGCACAGATTATAAAAAGCTATGGAATCCTCTTCCATAAATAGAAGTGATAGTCCTGGTAAGGAAACTGTACTTAGGAAAAGAAGCTACTGTTAGAACAGAATATGGAGAAACAGAATGTTCTCAATTGGCAAAGTTTATTAAACCTCCTCTAAAGAAACCCCTCCCTTAAAGAAACTTTGCAAGTCACACTCTCTCAGCCTCAGAGAAGCAAACCTTTGAATGAATGAATGAATGAATTACCTTTATTTCAGTTAACAAACCATAGGCAGTATAAAAACAAATTTTCTACAATTACCAATCAAATAGTAGTACATGCAAAGGATAAAAACAAATGTGTAAAATACATTAAGACAAGGGTTTTGTTAAGAGACTTGTCACTTCATAATCCAACTCATCCCAATTTTCCAAAAGTGTTTGAACCAGGAAAGAACATTACTATTCCCCTTTATAGCACATGACTTTACGAATTTTGATAGCAGAGAAAATAAACTTCCTCTGTGATCTTTTTGTCCTCATCTGCCAATAAATAAAAACTTCAGGTCCCATTCAGAGCTTTTGCCTGGTTGTCTATTTAATAAAGGGGTAATCGTAGTCTATCATAAAATATACAGTAAAGAAGAATGTGAAATATGGATTCTGGTTGGCACTCTCCACATGGGCACATTCTATCCTTATATTCAGTTCAATGGAACAAACCCCCTTTTAAAGAAACCACTCCCCTAAAGAAACTTTGCAAGTCACACTCTCTCAGCCTCAGAGGCAAACCACTGCAGAAAAACAGTGGACCCTTGTTATACTCTGGGGTTTGGTTCCAAGATCCCCCGTATATAACAAAATCCGTGGATGCTTAAGTCCCATTAAATATAATGACATAGCAAAACGGTGTCCCTTATAAAAAATGGAAAATCAAGGTTTGATATTTGAAATGATATTCCAATTTTTTTTGGAACATTTTCAAACCGTGGATGCTTGAATCTGTGTATATAAAATCCGTGCATAAGAAGGGCTGACCGTAATCCAGTTTTACACTGTTTTAATCACCAGGAATCAATGCTATTGAATTCTGGAATTTGTAGGTTTTTTTAGATCTTTTACTTTCTCTGTCAGAATGCTCTGGTGCCCCAACAAATGACAATTCTCATGGCAGTTAAAGCAGTGTCAAACTGGATGATTTCTGAAGGGCGGACGCAGCCTAAGAAGCATGATAGGAGTGAGGTTTTATTTGGTAATGTCCTCCAATTCTTCTAGAATGTCCTCCA
>NW_024824000.1:0-1672 GCF_019175285.1 Sceloporus undulatus
TTCCATCTTGTACTAGAGTCACCATTTTCCTTTTCCATTATATTTAATGGGACTTGAACATCCATGGATTTTGTTATCCTTCTGGGGTTATGGAACCAAGTACCAGGATATACCTCACTTGGAATATTTGGTCCAGTTCTGAGCACCATAATTCAAAAAGGATATGGACAAGCTGGAGCATGTGCAGAGGAGGGCAACCAAAATGGTCAACCGCCAAGCCCTGTGAGGAGAGACTTTGGGAGCTGGATATGTTTAGCCTTGAGAAGAGAAGGTTAAGAATTGGTGTGGTAGCCCTGTTCAGATATATTAGAAAGGGTGTCATTGTAAGGTTGGAGCAATGTTGTTTTGTGCTGTTCCAGAGAATAGGACACAGAGCAATGGATGCAAGCTCCAGGAAAAGAGATTCCACCTAAACATTGGGAGGAACTTCCTGACCGTGAGAACTGCTCCACAGTGGAAGACACTGGTCCCTGGGAGAGTGGTGGAGTCTCCTTCTTTGGAGGTCTTTAAACAGAGGCTGAGAAACTTCAGGTGGCAAAGGTGGTGTGAAGAGCAACCTTCAGGAGAGGCTCCGGAGGACGCTCACTGGCTGTGGAGTCGGGGGCAGTTGGGGTAAGATACCTTCTGCCCAAAAGAATCCCCCTGACAAGGAGAAGGCAGAGGGGTTCAGCAGATACCCCTTCCCAGTGTCGGAGATCTGAAAATTTTGGAGGATATAGGGAGAGACGCTGGAGACGAAGAGGGGTTGGGAGCAGCCACGTCCGCAGCAAGTTTTCTCCACCCACGGCTTCGAGACGGAGGTGCTGCCACCCCTTTTCTTTTTAATTTGGAGATAAACCTTGCAAACTAACTTACCTATCGACCATAGTACTTTTTGCATGAGGATCCATTCTGCGGAGATTTCCGAGGAGATTTGGTGTGTGTTTTTCTCTCCGTTTGAGATGTCTCCTTCTCTCCTTACCAGTTTCCTGAACTCAGAGTTCCCCAGAGGATCTCAAAGTGCTGACTGGGACCGTGAACCGGTTGAACAAAACCTTCCCAGATCTTCAGCTGAATGCAATGCAGCATTCCTTGAAAGGGGAGTTCCTGGACCACATCTGGTGCTTGCAGGATATACAGACTCTCGGTGGAGGAGAACAGCCGCCGCCTCCCACGTGGAGCGCCCGAGTGACCAGTTGACCGAAGTGGGAGGCGAGGTGAGCAGCATGAACCGGACTCTGTCCTACGACCTGGGCACACACCACACCCGTATGCAGGACCTGCAGGTCTTGATCAGCAATGCCACCGAGGATGTGCGGCAGATGCACCTGGTAGACATTGCCGTAGAGCAGCAGCTGAAGCATGAGTTGGCCATCTTAAACAATGTCGCCGAAAACCTGACGCTCAAGGACTGGGAGCACTCTGTCACCTTGAGTAATAGGAGGTACGGTGATGCAGCGAACCTCTAGGGCAGTGATTCCCAAACTTTGCCCCTCCAGATGTTTTGAACTTCAGCTCCCAACATTCCTGACTTCTGGCCAAGTAGGTTGAGGCTGCTGGGAGTTGAAGTCCAAAACATCAGGAGGATTACGTTTTGGGGATCATTGCTGTAGAGTCATCACCATACAGGTTGAGTTTCCCTTATCTGATATATTTGGGACCAGAAGTGTTTTGAGTTTTGGATCCCCCCCCC
>NW_024824001.1:0-1672 GCF_019175285.1 Sceloporus undulatus
CATTCCCTTATCTGAAAGGGGTAAATTTGTGCCCAAACCCTCTGTGGCGGGCAAATTCAAATTCAATCAAAAAAGGGAGGGAAACAGACTTCATCCATTGATGGCCCTGCTCACTCTAAGCTTAAACACAAGCGTAGACTGCCATATAGACTCAGCTTCTCTAAGTCTAAGAAAATGAGACACTCCTCTAGGATGAGGCCTTTCCAGATCCCAATCCACTCCTGCCTCTGAATCAGAGGAAGGAGAGTGGTCTGATGATGATGAAGCTGTTGAGCCTTCTTCGTTTTCATCTTCTAGACCAGTCATGGCGAACCTATGACACGCGTGCCAGAGGTGGCACTCAGAGCCTTTTCTGTGGGCATATGTGCCGTCGCCCCAGCACAGAGTTTGCCAGAGTTTGTTACTAGAAAGCCAGAGGGACATGGCACTTTGAAATTATTAAGTGGGTTTTGGGTTGCAGTTTGGGCACTTGGCCTCTAAAAGGTTCACCATCACTGTTCTAGACTTTTCTGTGCTGACGATTTTCTATTCTGTGAAGGAAGGCCATTAAAGTCCTTGAGTTGGATACAAAACCACCGACTCCTCACCAAGAGGAGACTGACCTTCCCAAGGGCAAAAAAGATTCCTTTTCTGAGCCTTCCCCTGATAGGGATGAGGTGCCCTTCCCATCTGAATTCATCAGAGTGCTTAAGGAGCAATGGCCGAAACTGACAACTGTTAGACCTAATCCCTCCATGATTCGCTTGGACTGAAGGGATCAGAGAGGGTTACCAAAAGGATTTGCCAGGTGCATAATCCCTACCTAGCTGGATGTTTCAGTCACTCCTTTGGGGATATTTGTCTAAACAATTTATTTATTGTGCTCCCCTTTTTCAAAAGAAGAGGCAAAGCTGCAACTTAAGGTGCGGCAGCCATTTGGATTAAAGACAGCAAGTCCAAAGAAGAAAGGCCTGCTGCTTCTGCTCCAGTCTGCCTCTGTTAAGACAAAACAAAATATTAACTGGAGTTCATTCCTCAGAAGAGGAATGTGATATCAATTATATATATATATCTGGCTTTGCTTCGCGAACGAAGATTCACGAAGGACTCATCCCGCGCTTTGTGCAAGCGCATTGGTGACTAAAAAGGCCAATCCAGGATAAACAGGTCCGGTTGCACAAGGCACAGCGGAAAGTCTCCTTGGGTGATGTTTCCAGGTTGCGGTTCTTTCTGCGTCGTCGTTTCTCTTAGACTTTTTGGGTCTGATGATCTTTTATTATTACTGTGTTTGTATTTATGTTATTATTGTATAAGACAGTTACTATATTGGCGTTTAATGACAATTTGGTGCAATTAAAGCTGGAGGATCCTGCTCTTCCTCAAGGGAAGGATGTTCCTCCCCATTCCAAACCTGGGCCTCCAACACCAAATACTCAATTTTCATACAGATTTTATGAAGGTCGTAAGGCCTCCATAGCTTGTTATTGTGAGACCAAATCCAATAGCTCTGTGTGTGTGTGTGTGTATATATATGTATATATATAGTTACAGCTCACCTCAATTTGTTATGGGAATCTACAGATCCCACTTGTGGTTGCCATAGTTTATGCTCAATATGCTCAATTTTCATTTTTTCTAGAGCTATAACAGCGCTTGTTAGAAACAAACAAACAAAAACACTTAAGGTCAAAAA
>NW_024824002.1:0-1672 GCF_019175285.1 Sceloporus undulatus
GTTCAGAGGAGGGTTTGCCTTTGCCATCCTCTGGGGCTGAGAGAGTGTGACTTGCCCACTACTTGGTTTGAGTGTTGGACTATGGCCTTGGAGACCGGGGTTCGAATCCTAGGTTGGCCATGGAAATCCATTGGGTGAGCTTGGGCAAGTCACATCCTCTCAGCCTCAGGGGAAGGCAATGGCAAACCTCTTGTGAACAAGGAAACCCAAGATAGGTTGGCCTTAGTCGGAAATGACTTGAAGGCACACAACAATATCAACAACAACATGGTCCCAAAGAAGTCCCAACTGGTCCCATGGTCCCAACTGGTCACTAGTAACTTATACTGGTAACTAGTTATTGCCGGACTGTGCTGTGCCACGTCACCTGCCGTCACCTGGTAGTAGATGTGGAAGTTTCTCTCGCACTCATTTTGGCTCACCACCCGGGACTTTTCCAGCAAGAAGTTGGAGATCTTCCCTCCGTCGGGTTCTCCTCCGCGGCTGAATTGGATTTCAAAATATTTCCCCTGATGGGAGAGAGACAACAGAATAAGGAGGGCAGGGAAATTTATGAGACATCCATAGAATCGTAGAGTTGGAAGGGAACCCCAAAAGCCATCAAATCCAGTCCCAAGGGTCTTCAGCTATGGCATCTCAGCCTCTCTTTGGAGATGTCCAAAGAAGGAGACATCACCACCTCTTTAGGCCATTGCCTCCATTTCCAAACTCCTATCACTCTCAAGACTCTAGATGTTTCATCTGATGTTCTCAAGATGTTCCTTCTAAAATCTTACTGTCAAAAAGTTCCTTCTAATGTTGAATCCAAATCTACCCTCCTGTCCCTTATAATCATTAGACTTGGTCTGGCGCTCTTCTGCTCAAACACAGAAACCCTTAGATAAGTCCCGCTCTCTCAGCCTCAGGGGAAGGCAATGGCAAACCTCCTCTGAACAAATCTTGCCAAGGAAACTGCACGCAGCTACAACCATCCCTCCAATTAAGTAGCCCAATTTTCATGAACAGAAATAGGGGAAGCCGCCTCTGACCCTCTTTACTTCCCAAATAAAAATCTTGCAAGGACTTACAAATCGGCTGGAGTTGTTGTTTCTGACGGTCTTGGCATTGCCAAAGGCTTCAAGTAATGGGTTGGATTGGAGGATGATATCTTTGACGTGCTGAATTAAAAACAACAAGACCTTTGTGTTAGGGAGACATAGTAGAGTCGTGGAAATATGATTCAAGATGTCTGAACAGGGACCAAAGCATGGAGCTTTTACATTTTTGGACTGCAGCTCCCAGAATCCCACCAGCCACCATGTCTGCTGGCACCTTTTTAGGGGAAAGAGAACTCTATCTCCCAGAATCCCCTGACCAGTAAGTCCATATGACTGATTGCCTTCTGAAAGAGGCAACAGCACTGAAGTAATTTACTTTGTCAGACTATAACTTCCCAGACAGCATGTGAGCTAGCATTTTGTTTTTTGATTTGGTTTAGAAATACGGTTCAGGGAGAGTCCAAGGAGGAGACCCGAGTTTTGCTAATGGGCTATACCTGGACTTTTTCGCCACCTCCAGACACTTTGGAAATGTATCCCATGATATATTTTGCTGCTACGGTTTTCCCAGCACCGCTTTCGCCACTAAAAAAAAGGCACAAACATACACACACAATTTAGAAGGAAATAAAAAG
>NW_024824003.1:0-1671 GCF_019175285.1 Sceloporus undulatus
CTTCCTCTCTACTTCCTCCTCTTCTTCTTCCTCCTTCTTCTCCTCTTTCTCCTCCCCTGCCTTTTCCACTCTTCCTCCTCTTCAATGCCCAAATGTGCTGTTTGGAATGGGGGAGGCAGGTTGGCCAGAAAGGGAAGTCCATTTCTGCCATCTGTCTAGGAACAATGTCAAAATGTCCTCCATTTTGATCATGCCTAAGAAACATGCATTTATATTAACACTTTTAAAAAAGCATCATTTTTGGCGTGTCCTCCATTTTTACAAAATATGTCCTACATTTGAAAATTTTGTCCTACATTTGTCCTACATTTGTCCCAGTTTCGAGGTCCAGAATTATGGCAACCCTAGTTGGGAATGTCCTGGAGGGAGGAAAGAGCCAACAAAGATGCAAAGAGCCCAAAAAGGACACCACCAGAAGAGAGCAGGGGGGACCTCCTCTTGTGGTGATAAACCCACTGAACCAACATTCACTTGTGAATGTAGGCAGATTCTTGGAGGCACACAGAATCCTCAGCCACCACCCCTTTTAGCCTCACAACAACCTGCAAATGAGAGACGGAAACCATTTAAGTGAGAGGGAAAAAAGCTTGGCGGCTTGCTGTAGAAGGAACTAAATATTCATTCACACTCCCACTATCACCAGAAGGGCAAGTTGGCCTGATATGGGTTTAAATTGGACTCTGGTCTTGATTTCAGGTGTAAATGAGATATTATAGTTTTATGAGTCCAATTCTGAGCTTGACTGAGAAGTTTGTTTCTGTTGTTAACTACCCTTAAGTTGATTCTGAGTCCACACTGGAGAGAAACCATACAAATGCCAGCAATGTGGAAAATGTTTTACTCAAAAGTCTCACCTTACAAATCATGGGAGATGTCCTGGACTGCAGCCAGCACTCACAAACACACACCAATAAGAATGGCTCAGCCAAGCAAGTGGATGCAAAACACAGACCTTGCAAGGATTCAGCATGAAAGCAGTCCGAGAAGTCAAGCCGAGGTCAGGATACCAGAAGACAAAGCAAACCAAAAGCCAAGCCAAAGTCAGGATACTGGGAGTCAGAGTGGTCAGAGCAGTCCAAGGTCAAAGCAGCCAGAAGATAACAAGGGTCCAGTCTGAGGTCAAAGCAACAAGGAATCAAGATACAAGAAGCCAGTGCTAGCAGCAATCACACCAAGGGATTATGCAATAAACTCTGGCAAACAGTGAAGGTCTCGCAACAGTTTAAGTAAGGGAAGCTCTCCCTCATGCCACCTGAGGCTGGTTGGCTAATTGCCTCTCTGCAATCCTCTTGGATCTGCGCCTGCAAGCACTCTCAGCCCTTCTCTCTTGGAATGTAGGCACCTCCAGGCAAACTTCCTCCCCAGAGTCACCACTAGGCTGTTGCACCATAGGAGGCCCCTCTCTAGCACTAGGACCTGGTTGGGCCTCCTCCTCTGGGGCTGGGAGAGCACAGCTGGGACCTGGCAGAGCAGAATTGCCACCTGGTGTAGCCTCAATCAGCTCTTGCTCTGGAGGAGGCTCATCCTCCTCCTTGTCCTCCGAGAGCTGATCTTGGCTGGCCATGACAGGAGAGTCCACAAAGGAGAGAGATGATACAAATGCTAGCAGGGAAATGTTTTTCTTACAAGTTACACCTTCAAATACACCAGAGAGTCCACACAGGAGAGAAA
>NW_024824004.1:0-819 GCF_019175285.1 Sceloporus undulatus
CTCATCTACGAGGCCATGGAGGCTGGCATCTATGTGCAAGGGAACCCTAGCATCAACATCAGAGGCCAGCAGATCGGGCCCCTGATACTGGCTGACTGTGCCTATCCCATTCGGAAGTGGCTCATGACACCCTTCAAGACCCCCCACACTCCCAAACAGAAGCTCTTCAACAAGAAGTTGAATCGCGTGAGGGGGGCCGTGGAGAGATCGTTTGGCAGATTGAAGGCAAGATGGTGGCAGAGGAGAATGTGGTGCCCATCCTGGCATCATGCGTCATTCTGCACAACATCTGTGAGACCAAGGGCAGGGTCCTGGATGAGGGCATGCGATATAGACGCCGTTTTGAGCTGCCCACCCTGGGAGCAATCACGGAGGATGAAGAAAATGCCAAAAAGGATGCAGGGGAGGCTGTGAGGAATGCCCTGGCAGATTTTTTTCTGAAAAGGAGAATCTGAAGGATGGCTCCTGTGCCATCATCTGTGATGTCAGAGTGCAATGTTCTGTAATAGCATAAGCACATGAATAAATGTATCCCATTATCCACAGTTTGAGTCTGCCTATCATTCCTGATCTGTGTTGTGGGCATGTTTTGCCACGTGCCTGAGGGGGACACACACAAACACACACACACACACAAAAGGTCTCCTGGCGCCTGTTTTCCTGGGGCAAAAAAGATACATCAGCTCCAACTGCCAATTGCCCCTTTGACAATGTATCAATCCCCCTCAAATTCAAGCTTTCCTAATGGCCCATTTGAATGTATCAATAGGGTACCCAGAGGGCATCTATTGGGGGAGAGATTCAAACTGCTCCTCTGAA
>NW_024824004.1:919-1671 GCF_019175285.1 Sceloporus undulatus
GGAGGTCGGGATCCTCCTGGACTCCCTGATGCCACAGGCAGCCGCTCGAAGGGTGATGGCCAGCACGAACAAGCCCAACCGGGGGCATTTTCTGCAGTCATCGCGTGCCCTCCGAGACCAAGGGTTTCAAAGAACGCTGCACCAATGTAGAGTTAAATTTAAAACTCTCAAGGCAGCGTTCTTTGAAACCCTTGAAGATTTCGGAGAGGAGCCCCCGGTTGACAGGCGGCCACCATTCTTTGAGCGGCTGAAGGACCTGTGGATCAGGGGAGATAGGCCCAGACCGGAAGATCGCCGTCCTCCAGGTAAGTCAGAGCTCTTGCCATGCCCTGTCCTACCCTCCTTGACCCTTCCCTTGCCCTCCTGTCCTTCCTGCATGGTGCCAATGCCATCCCTCCTCTTCCCTTTTGCAGGCGTGCGGCCAAGGCGGAGGCGGAGGCGGAGGGAGGGAGGGAGGGCACCGTGCCAGGTCGCCCTCTCCACCATCCTCGGGGGATGAGGATGTCCCCGAGGGTGGGCCACAGCTAGGACCAGCTGCTGTGGCCCCTCCGCAGCCAGAGCAGGCTCCTCTGGCGGCAGGTAGGTCCCTAGGGTGAGGGGTGGGGGTTCCCTGACTGCAGCCCCCACGACACTTGTGCCCTCCTCTGCCATGCCAGCATGGTAACTTGGGCCTTTCCTTCCTCTTTTCCAGGGCTTGAAGTCTTCGCTGCTGTTGCTGCCGCCGAGGAAGAGGAGCCTGGCCCGAGCCGCTG
>NW_024824005.1:0-1671 GCF_019175285.1 Sceloporus undulatus
CCCCCTTTGGGAAAGGAGACCCCTCAGCCCCCTGGACTCACTCCTGCCTCTCATTCCTAGAATGGCTGGGACTCAGAGGAGTTTCCTAGGCATTGTCACCTTCTGCCCTCCATGGCCATTGGCACTGACCTTTTCCCCATTGCCTTCCCTCCCTCAGCCCTGTGGACCTCCTCCTCAGTGTTGCCAACAAGCCTCAAAGATAATTCCCCAAACATTTGTCCCAAAACTCATTGAATTCCCCCCACATCTCACCAAATACTTATTTCAACTCTCAAAATTACCATTAAAACCAGTCACCAAAGGCTCTGAAAAGTACCCATTTTGGTGTGAAAGTCACCAGAATGGCAACACAGCAACCCTTCTCTACGGCTGAGGAGACGGCCTCTGACCCAGAGAAGCTCCGGCCATAAAGGACTGCAGAAGAGCCCAATCTGGGGCTGCAGGAATCAGGGTCTTTCTACTGAAGGTAGGCCTTTATTCCTGGAGCTGAAAGAGGACCTTTGCTTAAATATTTCAGTCCAGGATTGTGTGGAAAGGCTGCAGCTGAGAGAGTGAGTCCTTGCTTTGCAGGCATAAAGCCCCAAATTCAGTCTCTGGCAGCATTGTCTTCCCAGAAGGTGGAAGTGAGATTTCCAGAACCCAGACACAAAGTGTGCCAGTGAATCCTTTTTATGGGGACTGTGTGTGTACGTGGTGTTTAGTTTAGCTTGGTAAGATATTTGTCTCACTGAGTGTATAAAATGAATTTACGTACATCTTCACTTTCCAAAAATAAGCGTAACCCAGGGTGCAATATTTAATCTGAAACCTATATATTGATAGACTTTTGTTGTATCAGGTGCCACACATTCAGCAGTATGGATATGTTTTAAAAGCACACAAGGAGAAGTTAAGATGAATATGATTTTGGCAGTAGGTCCATTCCGAAACAATGCTTACAAATGTACATGCATCAATTTCACTTTCCAGGATGCAATCTTCACTCATAAAGCTATATATTTGGGCCATTGGGAGAATGAGGAACCACCAGGCCAGACAGCCTGATCCAGCAGAACCCTCTATGCTCCAATGTTGCTCTGAGTAGAATCTACAACTGGCCATTCACTGACCCAGACCATCCCATAGAGTTGCAGAAGCCATACCGCATGGTCATTCCATTCCTTGTGAGAGTGTTGGATGTGAGGTATTGGAGAAGCATCTAGCTGTGTTTCTGTAGTCAGAAGCAAAATGAAGACATATTCCTCTGAGGGCCACTGGGAACCTCTGCAGATTTCAGCAAATAATGCACTCATTTCATGTCTAGGCATGGGGTCATAATCAGGGCCCTTTCCAATTCCCCATCCCCTGATCCCCAGCTACTGTCACAAGGCATGGAGTAACTGTTGTGTAGGGGAGCTGCAGTGAGTCTATGCTAGGTCCAGGGGGCTTTGGTTGGTGCAGAGGGAGGAAGGGGATGCCCACCTCTCCATTGGCCCAAAGGAAACATTTCTCACCTGCATATGTCACCAGCAGGATGCTAATCTCTGTGACATTGACTGCTGCAGGGTTTCTTTCCAAACCAAGTCTAACCCTGGTCTCTTTTGTCAGGAACTTCATCTTGACCCCCTTGTACACAGTTTTGGGTCCTCTCTTGCTGGAAGTGACCAAGTGCAGGGCCACCAGGTTCTTTCT
>NW_024824006.1:0-1671 GCF_019175285.1 Sceloporus undulatus
CACAATGCATGCCCCCATGGTGGTGTGATGGAGTACACCACACCACACGGCATGCAGTGTCATGGTTCTCCTGTCGCACTGTGTTTAGATGATGCAGAACCAAAGGAGCGCCATAAAGCCACAGCGTGGCGGATACAGTGCCCTTTCCAGGAGCAAAAAGGAGCCAGGGGTTATACCATTATAAGCCACTTAGAGAATTCTGGCCATTATGTTTTTCCACCATTTATCCACAGAAATCTGAGACACCGTTACCTCTTTTTGATGTTCAGGACTGCAGTTGCAGCATGTTGCCAAGTATCTAGCAACTTTGTGGAAAAGCTTTACAACTAGCTGCACAACACATTACCATTATTGCACTAACTTGGAAAGCATGCATTTGCTAATCCAGCAGGCCTTGCAATAGTTCCATAAATATAGTTGGAAGTTGTTGTTGTTGTTGTTGTTGTTGTGTACCTTCAAATTGTTTTCAATGTATAGCGACTCTAAGGCAAACCTATCATTGCAGTTTCTTGGCAAGTTTCCTCAGAGGGGGATTGCTATTGCCCTCCTCTGAGGCTGGGAGAGTGTGAGTTTCCCAAGGTCACCCAGTCGCTTTCCATGGCTGCACTGGGATTCAAACCCTGGGCTCCAGTGTCCTGATCCAACGCTCAAAACACTACACCTTGCTGGCTCCTGATAATGGATACTGATGATGTATTTTGAATTAACAAATCCTTAGCCTTCTATTTGCTTCTGGTACCAGTCCTTTCACCAAAAATAAATAAATAAATAGAAATTCTTCCTGTAAATTTCATTGAACAACTACCCTTACGGGTGAAAAGTCACAACATTTTATGGCCAAGCAATGAAATGAAGAAGTATGTCTAGATTCACACAAGGCAAAAAATCCTATTAGGGTTTTCTTATAACACAACCCAATTTTAAAAATATTAAGTTGTATGTAATGCCTAATTACAGCACCAATATGAGCTTTTATCACAGCAAAACACTTTGATAAAATGTAGGCACTCCTTTATTCTGATCCTGTAACAAGAAATTTTCAAAGCCATTTGTTTATCATTCAGGATAAAACCACTTAAAATTCACCCTCAGGAAACAAAACCAGACTAATATGCAAAAGGCACAGAAACTCTAAATATACATTTCTTTTGGGGGGGGGGGGAAAAAAAAGGGGAAGAAAGAAGATTTATAGCTTGTTTGCTTACTTCTCTTTTCACTATTCTGTAACAATATTCTATTATGCTCCTTCCCCTGGTAAGACTGACTAGGAAACAAGGAAGAAGCCTGGGCTGCTCTTATTGCCTAGAAATGGTTCCAGCTGTGAAAAGCTACTACTGGTTATGATGAGGAACAGCTTTTCTATATTATTCTTACTATTTCTTTTACTTTTGATTGTTAATCCTTATTAAAATGTTGTAATGGTGTCACAGATTCAAGAAAATCGTTCAACTCTTTTGAAGTCAGTTTTAAAATTTCAGAATCCAGAACATTTTCCTTTTGAGCTAAGTCTTACAAATTTTTGCACTTTTCTTATTATTGTTGTTATTGCAAATTCATCAGTAATATATATAAATAAAATTATTTACTAGACGGCTCCCAATCTGATTCTATATCATAGAATCATAGGCCTGTTACAGACAGACAAAATAAAGCTGCTTCGAGTCACAGTGG
>NW_024824007.1:0-1671 GCF_019175285.1 Sceloporus undulatus
TTACAGTTTCCTCTTTCAGTTCGATATCCAACAGTATTTTATATACCAGGGGTTGGCAACTTCCGGCCAACTGCCGCTGCCGCCGATTGCAGCTTTTCGCCGCTATGGGCACCGCCATTTCCCCCTCAAAATGGCGGCGAAGTCTCGCGCGACCTTCCCTGAGGTCGCACAAGACTTCCCCGCCATTTTGGGGGGGAAATGGCAGCGACCATAGTGGTGAAGTCTCGCGCGACCACAGAAAAGGTCACGCGAGACTTTGCTGCCTCTGGTGGCGGCCTCTAGGAGGCCTGATGCCGTCGCTGGGGGACTCAAAGAGGGCTCCGGCGGCGGCAGTGGGCCTCCCAAAGGCCCATTGCTGTCGCTGGGAGCCCCCAGGAGGGCTCCGGCGATGGCAGCGGGCCTCTGGGACGCCCATTGCTGTCGCTGTGAGCCCCCAGGAGGGCTCCGGCGGTGGCAGTGGGCCTCCCACAGGCCCATTGCTGTCGCTGGGGCCTCCAGGAGGGTTCCGGCGGCGGCAGCGGGCCTCCCGCAGGCCCATTACCATTGCTGGAGGCTCCCAGGAGGGCTCCAGCGTCGGCAGTGGGCCTCCTGGAGGCCCATTTCCTTCTCTGGGTGCCCCCAGGAGGGCTCCGGCGGTAAAGAGGGCGCCAGCAGCTTTTTTGCCAGCCTCTGACGGGGCCTGGGGCCCCGTCACGGTCCAACAAAGAGGGGGAGGCCTCCAGCACTGGCGGCCCCCCGCCGGCTCTTTCCCGGCCTCTAACAGGGCCTGGGGCCCCATCAGGGGCTGGCAAAGAGGAGGAGGCCTGGCCCCCAGAGGGTGGAAGCTCCACCCCCGGCATGCGGCTCTGCCCTCGGCGGGTGGAAGCTCCACCCCCGGCACACGGCCCCGCCCCCGGAGGGGGGAAGCTCCATCCCCCGGCTTTGGGCCCCCAGTTGTCTGAGGGACAGCAACCCAGCCCCCGGCTGAAAAAGATTGCCTACCCCTGTTATATACCTTTGTTATCATATGTTTTTCCCCCAAAGATAGTGTTTTATCTAAAATGTTTAATTCTGATTCAATTCCAATATCACTCCTGTCTTGTGTATCTTCCTTTTAACTTATAGTAGGAAAGCCACTGAATTACCATTCCTTCTTTTTTTAAGCTCTTCTACTGTTTTAATCTCCTGTCCACACATTCAATACTAAAGCAAGGGAGGGGGAGAGATTGGGAGTAAAGGAGAGAGGATAGAGGCACCGTTGAAATAATTACCTTAGGAATCTTTTCCAAAGCGACAGATGTGAGGGATGGTGGATGGTGAACACGGCCGCAGGGAACAGGGAGAGCAAGTGGCAACTGCGGTGGCTAGCTGAGATCCAGCGGACAAAGCTAACTTAGAGGCCCAAGGGAGACAGTGAGCATTGGCTTAGCTCAAGTGATTTCAGCGGAGCCCAAGGCTCGGGAAACTCATGCCTGGAGCAGCAGCTCTACAAGCAAAGTTTTGAGGTTTGGAGCTTGACAAGCCCAACGAGGGCAAAAATCTAGGTCCTATTTATACTGCGAAACGTATCCTCAGGCTAAAGCTACCTAGTGAAGACGGTCTTGATGGCTATCTTTTTTTCTAAGTCTAAAGTTAAACAAAGAAGTGGATGACAGCTTTCAGGGGAGGACAAATGTCTGGATGGCAGACACC
>NW_024824008.1:0-1671 GCF_019175285.1 Sceloporus undulatus
TTTTTAACTAGACAGCCAAATTTCCTGCGAGCATTTGCCTACAACTGCAGGCTTTACAAAACTAGTGCAGATGAATGCAGGACTTTCCATGCCTCCACAGCATTCTGCTTGAGTGTTAACAGAAACACTTGATATCTACATGTTGCAGGATGTTGCTGGACTGGGAGGCTTCAGCAGGGATCCTTTGATGTCTTATGCTTTCCTCTAAGGCTGCTGCCACACTGCAGAATTAATGCAATGTGACCAGTTCCATCCTGTTCCATCCTATGGAATCTTGGGATTTGTTATGGCACGAGAGCCCTCTGACAGACAGCTAAATAGCTCAGAAAACTACAAATACCAGAAGTTCATAGCATTGTGTCATGGCACTTAAAGTGAAGCCAAACTGCATTAATTCTGCTGTGCAGATGCAGCCTTAGGCACCAAAGCAAAACTGCCCATGAAGCAATAAAATGTAGCAATGCTCTTCAAACTCAACCTGATAAAGAGATCTAATGTTGATATTCCAGAATCCAGAATTAAATACAACTCTTAATTTCTGACAAACATTCATCTGTTCATTTCACTGAATTAATATAAACTCATAAAAATGCTATGACTGCTACTTATGGGATATGCTATTCAAGCAGAAACCACAAGTGTTACTGACAAAATACAGGAGGTAGATGTGAAAGCCACCATTTCAAGTTTTCCCTGCCCCAGACTGCTAAACACCAAGAAGAAAAATAGTACAGAAAATACTGTGAAAACACCCAGCATTACTATTTGAGAACCAATTCCACTATTGACACATTAAAATCTCTTGGGGCATGCAGCATCATTCACTAAAAGGTGAGATGGCTAAGAAAGAATGGGGAATTGTGGTGAGGGCAATGTAGTAACTGCAGATGCTCTAGCTCTGGGTTAGAATGAGACCCAGCATTTCTTTCTTTCTTGTTAACATGCTTTCAAGTCTACTTTGAATTATATACTTATCTACTTTGACCTCTCATAGGATTTTTTTGGTAACCTTTATTCAGAGGAAGTGTTGTCATTGCCTTCTTGGGCTGAGAGAATGCCTTGTTTGAGATCACACAAATTATATCCATACTGAAGAATCAAACCAGTTTGACACTACTTTAGCTGCCATGACTATTTCCTGTGGAATCCTGGGATTCATAGTTTGATGAGGCACTAGAATTTGCTGACAGAGCAGACTGAATGTTTCACCAATCCATAAATCCCAGGATTCCAGAGGAAGGAGCCATGGCAGTTAAAGTGGTGTCAAACTGCTTTGTTCCTGCAGTGTAGATACATCCCCAGTGAGTTTCCATGGCTGAGTATGCATTTGAGCCTTAGTCTTCTGGAGTCCTAGTCTATTGCTCAAACCACTGCTCTAAGCTGGCTCTCACTGCTTGTTTTTTTTTACTGGAAAGCTTTCATAGACCCCAAAGAGAAGCTGTGAATGGAAGCAAAACAGAGATCATAAATATATATATTGATTTGAACTTCTGTTGATTTAAACTCAATTGGTTTTCAAGTAATTGTAATTAGGAAGACTATAGCATGAACATTTTCTCAACATAGGATGGGGAGAGAGGCCAGCCCTTGGAGAGGGAGATCTAGCATTGGAATTCCTCTTCCAGGTGCCTTTGGCCCTTATCACACAAGCAAAATTTGAAGTTATCCCAG
>NW_024824009.1:0-1671 GCF_019175285.1 Sceloporus undulatus
AAAGCAGCGCCGCAAACCAGGAAGGAGCTCTGAAACGGAGCTCCTTCCTGGTTCACGCTAAGGGTGCCCTAGGCGCCCTGGCACGGAGCGAGGACGTCACGTCCGCACCACCCCTTATAGAGGTGGTGCGGCCGTGACATCCTCATGGCGGCAGCCATCTGGAACGGCCACCATCATTTTTTACGCACGGAGCACATATTAGGGTTAGGGAGGTGCAGAAGCACTGCACCTCCCTAACCCTAGTACGTGCTCTGCGTGTACTTTCATGGCAGTGTGTAACCCGCCACTATCTCTTCAGTATCTTAAAGGGACACTGGTGAATACCACAGCCCATTTCTGCTCAAAGGAAGATGTTTAGGGAGCAGTGCTGCTACCCCCTATGAGGGTGTCACCTGGTGTGGTCCACACACTCCACAACCTCTAGTTGCATCACTGAAAACAGGGACTCTTAGAGTCCTGTCACAGCTCCTCATTTTACCTGACTCACTGGTAGGAGGGGACTGAACACATCATTGTTTAGTGTCCCATGTACCAACATTGCAGAACTGCTTTGCTTGGTATGGCTGCCTGGTTTTTAAGAATGGTTTTAGGGCCATTTGCAGTCAGGGCAATAGTGTCACAATTGTAAATGTGAATTTAAAACAGTTATGAGGTCATAGGTCTAGCTTTCAACATTGTAACTGTTTAGCAGGATCTCAGCCTGCATTTTTCAGTGTTTTCATATGTTAACATATATGGTATGCAATTATATCTTGAAATATTTGTTTTCTAAGAACATGGGGAGGGGGGGCAAAGAAGGATGGCCCAAAGGGAATGGAAGAGATAATGGCCACATGAAATACCTCAGAGGGCCATACTTTACCCACCGCGATCTCACCAAATATCAATTCAGAATAGGGACAGTTGTTTTGGAGCAAACACCCAACCGCTTGGGCAAGCACAGTCAATGGCAAGAGATTATGGGATTTGTTTCAAACACCTGAAAGGTACCTGGTTGCCTGATTCAGATCTAGAAAAAGATGAGATGATGTTAGCCAAGGGTTCGACTTCAAGCTAGTTATGACCAAATATGGCCAGACTAGAACATTTATGCAAACAGCAACCCAGCATCTTCTCTCTCTCTCTCTCTCTCTCTCTTTGATGTTTATCACACTATACTCTTAAAGTGCTACTATTCCACTTTGACTCCTCTAGCTGCCTCCTGTTGCATTCTGGGATTTGCAGTTTTAAAGAGGGGTATTTAGAATTCTCAGGCTCTGCCTGAGAATTCTAAATACCCCTCCTTAAAACTGCCAATACCAGAATGCAACAGGAGGCAGCTAGAGGAGTCAAAGTGGAATAGTAGCACTTTAAGAGTATAGTGTGATAAACATCTAAGTGACAGAATAAAATGTGACATCATCACACTTCCAGTTTGCCCATCTTCACTCTACTTCATTGGCCACTACTCATGGGGCAGGGAAACTCTCCATGCAATTTTCAGACCACTCATTTTGGTTTACTGCACACAGCCTGAAGAGATTGAAAAGAGTATGTCCACTTTCATCAGCCTGTATTCAGGTTTATATGCAAGCAACATATTTTTGCTCATTTGGAAGGTTTCTTTTAAATAGCAATTGGTTGCAGTTAATGTTCCACTCTGACAAAAAGAGCTTGCTCTTGTTACAGTTA
>NW_024824010.1:0-1671 GCF_019175285.1 Sceloporus undulatus
CCAGAACGGATCCCCCACATATACCAAGGGCCCACTGTATTGTGCTTTTTCCTTGGCCAATAAAGGGTATCACTGTTTGGTGGATTTTTGTTTGAATTTGCTAAATGGCCAACACAGCTACGCCTGCATGTCACATGAAACTATGTACACTTGTCCCTCCATATTCGCTAGGGTTAGGGGCACAAGACCCCTGTGAATATGAAAAAAACGCAAATAACCAAAACACCATGTTTTGGCCTGAGAAGACACTTCTCTAGGAATCTCTAGGTCCTCCAGTGCAACTCTGTGGTCAACATCTGACAGACACTGACCATAGAACTGCGCTGGAGGAGCTACAAAGGTCTAGTAGAGCATTCTCTCCAAGAATCTCTAGATCTTTCAGTGCAACTTTTAGTTAAAGTTGACCATAGAGTTGCACTGGAGGTCCTAGATATTCCTAGAGAGAGCATATTAATCAAATCCGTGAATAATCAAATCTGCAAATATCAAAGCCCCAAATATGGAGGGATGACTATATGTAAATGCATTTAGGCTGTGTATATGATAATGTAATTTAAAGATATAATTTTAATTTTGCTAGTCACATCTATTACCATTACATTCAGTAATATACATAAATTACAATTAATGAGTAATATTAGTACCAAAAACATTACTAAGGATTCTATATGGTGTTGTATGGGAGGAGGTCATTGGGAGATGACACCATGAATTACCGCATATAGTGCTATAACTGTGAAAGGGGCAGGGCCTCTGGAAAAACTGTTTCCTACTCTGGACATTATTATTGAAGATTTATGTAATTAACCCCAATGGCCTAGTGGTAGAAGACTCAATTTGCTGTTATGCCACTCAGTGGCATAGCCTCTTGCAGTCTTGGTCCAATACTGGAACCTCTGCATCACACTGGCTACTTCATGGGGAGGCTCAATATATACATAGACAGATATATGTACATCTCATGTCTTCTGTTTCCATCCATTGGAGCAATGACATATTTCCATAATCAGACTAGTGCCCAGTTTAGAATCTTAGCCCCAAGTAACCACATGAGTGATGTTGCAGCTCTTTATTGTTTTAGTTTAGGTATTTTTGTTCACCTCCCAGCTTGCAAAGTCTCCCAAGGTTATGAACAAATAAACACCAATTAAAACAATACGAATATAAAAGCATGTTCAAAACACATTTTAAAAGAGTACTCTTTAAAAACAATTAATTTTCAGTTTAGAAACTAATCCTAGAATCCAGTTTTTAAAGTGAGGACCATGCAGCTTCTGGTCAGCTGTGTGAATGGCCTTGGATTTCCTCATTACCTGCTTCATTTTATCTGTTTCTGTTCTTTGATCGAAGGTTTATAGTAGGCAGATTTATGTACAGTAGTCTTTCTACTCGGTCACCTCCCTGGAACACTTCAAAAAGGGGCTTAAAACTTTTTTGTTCCAGCAGGCTTACCCCTAACATTCCATATTGCCCCCTTCTCTCTCCTCATTGTTTTTGCAATTTTGTGCTAGTTGGAAAACTTTTTAGCTGGATTTTAACTGTTGTAAGATGTTGTAAGATTTTGTATTTTCTGTATTTTAATTTTGTTGTATATTGATTATATTGTGTTTTTGGCTGTTGTGACCCGCCTTGATCCCAGGAAAGGCGGGCTAAAAATAAAGCTATTATTAT
>NW_024824011.1:0-1671 GCF_019175285.1 Sceloporus undulatus
TTGTGGAAAGAAATGGTAATATCTGGGGGAATATGTACAAAGGATTTACATTGAAAAGGGGAGGGAATAATTCCAGTTCAAAATAAAATTGGTATAGGTTAAGTATGAAGACAAATAGAGAATTATGGACTCTCATTCATAGAGTTGCCATGAGTCTAAATCGACTTGAGAACAAGAAAAGATGTAAAGACTAATCAGCCAGAGATAAAAGAGGATTATTTAAAGAAAGGAGCTAGCTGTCACTTTAGGTTTGGAAGTTTATTCTAATGTATTTTGCATTTAGAATTATATGTCTATGTGGCATTCCTATTTATGTTTGGTAATTTAAAGGTTGTTCATTAGTTTGTTATAAGTTATATGTATGTTTTAATTCATCTTTATTTAAGTTTCCAAATACATAAAACACGACCAAGACATAATCCAAATAAAAATTGCTTGTAAAAGCAAATCTGAGTCTTGACTGGTCATTTGGGACCCTCTGAAGTCTTCCTTTTCCGTCTTCTGAATCTGAGCCCATTTGAATGTCTTTCGCCTTGAAACCTCCCTCCGAAATATGAAGTCTAGCTGTGAATTATTCTTTTACAATGTAAGCAAAAAAAGAAAGGAACTGCAAATTTTTCATTCGATTTTACATAGAAAATTTGTCTACTTCTCTTACTATTTTGTAAGGTTAACAACAACTGAAGAAATATATATTTAAACAGATGTTCACATCAATTTCATTGTATGGATCTCTCTCTATTGTTTTTGATATACACAGCGAGTCATTCACTCATCCTCTGTTGACCTGGGATTTATATAAGAAAGCAAAAAGAAACAGAATATTCTTATATTCAATTTATAACATGAATAACATAATATTCTTAATGGTTCTTAAATTTCATTCTCCCAAATCCATTGAGAAGAGTAAAAAGAGATGACTTTGATTAGTCCTCCATTAGCGACAAGTTTAATTCCCATTCTTTTCCCCACTTTATCAAAACTTTCTTCCACTCCTCCTTTCTTTTGCCTTTATCGTGATTTTGGGCTATACATGAAAGTCTATCCAATTCCTTGGACTCATTTACTTTCAGCATCCAGTTTTCCCAAGTTAGTCTCTTATCAGATTTCCATCATTTAGCTATTTCTGTTCTAGCTGCTGTCACAAAATAAAGTAAAATTCTCCACATTTTGTTTTCTTCTTTTGAATTTAGTACTGAAGTTATATTCAAAAGATACAACTTTGGGTTCATCGGGAATTTAATTTCGAGTATCTGTTGAATGGATTCATGAATCATTTCCCAAAATTTCTGAATTTCCTCACAACCCCAACACAAATAATAATAATAATAATAATAATAATGTTTTATTTATATACCACTTTTCCAAAAAGATCAAAGCGGTTTACATAGAGTGGTAAAGGGTACCCTTTTTGTTTTTCCATCTCCAACAGTTTCCGTCCGATACTCTATACATTTCTTTTCATTTTCCAGGGAGTAAGGTCCCATCTATTCAAGTTACATGTATTTTAATACAATAAAGATTTAAAAAAGAAGCCTTCTGGGTGACTTTGGGGAAGTCGCACTCTCTCAGCCTCAAAGGAAGGCAATGGCAAAGCTCCTCTGAACAAATCTTGCCAAGAACAACCCAGGATAGCGTCTCCATAAGTCAGAAACCACTTCAAGACACACA
>NW_024824012.1:0-1029 GCF_019175285.1 Sceloporus undulatus
ATAGCAGGATGCAAGACTAGAATTACATCTACACAGCAAAATTAATGCGTTTTGACTCTGCTTTAACAGACACGGCTCAATGCTATGGACTTCTGAGATTAGTAGTTTTGTGAGATATTTAACTGCCTTTATCACAACAAACTACAAATCCAGGATTCTGTAGGATATAGCCTTGTGATGTCAAGCTGCCTTATCTCCAGGTAGGGCTAGGCAAGAATCCCTTCTGAAACATTGGAGCTTCCTCGTGCTGCTACTCCATAGCAGTGAGCTGGTTCAGTGGTCCTCAACCTTTGGTGCTCAGGATGCCTTGGACTTGATCTCCCCGAATCCCTTCTCATTAACTGTGTTTGCTTGAGCTTCTGAGAACTGAAGCCCGAAGCATTGGGAAAACCAAAGGTTGAGAACCACTGGGTTAGAAGGACTAAGGATCTAATTCAGTAGGAGGTAGCTTCTTATGCTCCTCGTGGTAAATGCCTTCATGGTTCCTGTTAACTTAGAGTGTCCTTACATTTCTGTTCAGCTTCTGAATGCCATTGTAAGAGTGTGGTACTCAGAATTGTTCCAAAATTGGTCTTGCTCCTGTTACACAGAGCTGTACTTTTCCTTCCTTAGGCTAGGACAGTGATGGCGAACCTATGGCATGTGTGCCATAGGTGGCACTCAGAGCCCTCTCTGTGGGCACACATGCTGTTGCCCTAGCACAGAGTTTGCCAGAGTTTCTTACTAGAAAGCCAGAGGGACGTGGCACTTTGCAATAAATAAATGGGGTCTGGGTTGCCGTTTGGGCACTCGGTATGTAAAAGGTTCACCGTCACTGGGCTAGGAGAGAGTAGGCTGGCCCAGTACCATCAGGGGCTAGCCTGAAGAAAGAGGCTCCTCCCTCCCTAACTGTCATTGTTCGGCCTCTGAGGGAGAGAGTAGGCTGGCCCAGTACCGTCAAGTTAGCCTGAAGAAGAAGAGCCCCCCCCCCAGTCCATCTGCCTTGGTCCAGGCCTCAGAGGGAGAGAAGAATGCTGGACCTGATCCCCT
>NW_024824012.1:1129-1671 GCF_019175285.1 Sceloporus undulatus
CCCTTCTCCTTTTGTGTCGTGTCTTTTAGCTTGTAAGCCTGAGGGCAAGGAACTGTCTGATTAAAAATAATAATTGTAAGCCACCCTGAGAGCCATTAGGGCTGAAGGGCGGGATATAAATACCTAAATAAATAAATAGAAGATAAGCATTTATGTACCCAATAATCTATCTATATCCCTTCCCATCTCCATTCTCCGCAGATCTTGGGCAATGAGTTGACATCAATCCATTCTGCCAGCATTTCTTCAGCTGCATCACCCTTCGCCACAGAATGGCCGCCAAACTGATACATCGCTGGTATCGGCTGTACAGGGTCTCGTCTTCTTTGTGTGTCCAAACCAATTCTGTGTTTGCAAGAAGCCAGTTGGTGAGAGTGTCATCCCAGCCCCCATTTGCCTTAGCGACCCCTTGTAGCCACTCAGCACAGACGGATAAACTCTCAGTCCAGGAGCAGCCGTACGGGACGCCCTCTGAGCACAGCCAGGTGGACCACATCATAGACAAGACATCCACTGCTGAGGAACTCTTGCATTTAGTGGAC
>NW_024824013.1:0-1671 GCF_019175285.1 Sceloporus undulatus
ACAACAATATTCCTTATGATGCACGCATATGCCCTTGTAGAACTGGCACAATGGAGACAGTAGGACGTGTATTCATATATTGCCCTTTTTATAACGGTTACTGTTACATTTTTATTTATCCAATTCTTAGATGTTTTCCTGGAAGAAATGATGAGTTTTATGTATCCTATTTGCTTGCAGACCAGTGTCCATCAGTAACAACTAAAGTGGCCAGCTTTTGTGCAGCAGCACTGGTCTGTCAGTGTAAAATGGTTTTTAAAACTTTTATAATGATTTTACATTTTTAATTTCACATTTTTGAAGAGTAAAGTTTGTAACTGGATTCCCAATTAATATTATTTACTTTTATAATTTGAATCTAATTTTATTTTATTTGTTTTATGTATGTCTGATGATAGATGTTTATCTGATGTCTGATCTGTTGGTTGTTAATAACTAAATTAAATTCCATTAGCAAGACAGCCTGCCATCCTTGGATATGTTTCCTAGAAACATTAAAAAGGAACAAAGCGGGAGGGGAGAAAACAAAATGTGGTAGCACCTTTCAGACTAACTGGTTTCTATTTTCATATAAGCTTTTCTAGTTATAGAGCCACTTCTTTGGATGCATTGAATAGAAATGTTATTTACTTTCATTGAGTTTTTATTGTTTTATTACTGTCTAATGATTCAGGAGACTAGGGATCAAATCTCTACTCAACCATGAAAACCCACTGAGTGACCTTGGGAAAGTCACACACTCTCAGCCATAGAAAAACCCATGATAGGGTCACCTTCAGGTCACTGTAAGTCAAAAACAACTTGAAGGTACACAGCAGCAACAATGGCTTCAGTGTGTGTTGTGATATTCACATTGTTGTTGCTATGTGCCTTCAAATCAAATCTGATTTACAGTATCAAATCTGACTTATGGAAACAGGATTTTCTTTATAAAGATTTGTCAGGTGGGGGTGCCATTGCCTTCCTCTGAGCCTGAGAAAATGTGACGTTCCCAAGCTCACACAGTGGGACTCTAAGGCTAAGTGGAGATTTGAACCCTGGCCTCCTGGAGCCCTGGCCAAATGCACCACCTTGGGTAAGGGGTTTCACAGACAGCATTATAAACTACTTGAAATTGTTAGGGAAGAAGCACTATTGAAATGTCTTAATATAATAATTATACAATTCAGGAATGGCTTTAAGTGTTTTGAATCGAGAGTGGGCAATTTGTAGTCCTCCAGATGTTATGAACTGCAGTTCCCATTAGCTGCAGCCAGGAAAATCAATGGCAAGGAATAATGAAAGCTGCAATCCACCTCTGCATTGTAAAAAGTAAGAGTATCTGTTTCAATTTGTGGAGGCAAATTCTAATTCCAGTATCCCATGTGTAAGAATCACATGGCCCTCCAGATGTTGTTAGACTAAAATTCCCAGCAGCCCTACCCCATGTAGTCAATGATGAGAAATGGTGGGAGCTGCAATCCAACAGTATGTGGAGAGCTCCATGATTCCCAGCCCTGAACTGGCAACTGCTCACCCACCATCGAACAGCTTATACATGCTTCTGAAACTAGAATCCTGATTACGTATCTGTAATTTCCAGATACACTGTTGAGCCCTGGTATCCCTGTGTGTGTGTGTGTGTGTGTGTGTGTGTGTGTGTGTGAGCCAGCATGGTGTAATGGTTTGAGT
>NW_024824014.1:0-1671 GCF_019175285.1 Sceloporus undulatus
TGTAGTTCTCTTATTGCATGATTTCTTTTATTTTCTGTACTTGTTCTCTTTGGGGAGAAAATTGAGGCAAATAAGGAATTTTGTTTTTCTCACAGTTCTCTTTTAGTATTTCATCATCTTCCCTACACAGTGGCCCTTCTCTTGTTCTTCCTCTTGCTCCAAACATAGATAAACCCTACACCTTTTTGTGGATGTATAAATTCCTTGTGAGGACTGCACTAGAATTTGAGTTTAATAAACAGTGCTATTCACTCATGAAGACTCAAATAAATGCATGTCTTCTATGGTATACATGTCACATTCCTATGCTCATTTGTAATCTTTTTCTTCCAAATCTAAAGTATGTGATATTAACAAATACAAACTGTAGGGACTTTTTGTATTCATATGTTCCTGTGTTGCTCATGCAGATTATCAATGCTGATTCTCTATACACCATAATTTCTAGTGAATATAGATGGGTGCAGTAATGAATGAGAAAACTCATTTCACCTTATTTGTTGGAGAAAGCCTATCCCATTTACACCCCTGTGCAATTTGTGGTATAAAATTTCCACATGTATGAGTCTTGAATATATTTCTGAAATAACAATAAATATGGTATGCAAAAATGCAGAGAGCACCAGCATGATGCCATGGTTAAAGCATGACTTCAGAGACCAGGATTCAAATCCCCACTCAGTCATGGAAACCCACTGGGTGATTTTGAACATGTCACACTCTCTTAGTTTAGAAGACAATAGAGGCAAACCCCCTGAATGAATCTTTCCAAGAAAGTCCTGTGATAAGTTCATCTCAGAGTCACCATAAGTCAGAAATGATTTAAACATTTTGAACAATATTAAACAAAATCAACATTTAAAAATTTACCTGTAAAAAACATATTTAAAAGCACTTATACCCAAAAATGTACTTGTTTGAAAATAAAAATTGCAGAAATGCACTTCAGTCAAGAAGAGAGAAACATATATATTTTCATAAAATATGCAGGGAAATGTGTACACTTTGGTATTGGGCATGGACTCACAGGAGCTTTGGTAACTCTGACAAACTTCAATTTTCTTGATTTGTACATTCAGTCTGCTTTTATCACCCTTTAGGTCTACTGTCTGTGAATATCAAATCCACATTTCCTGTGTTCAAATATTACCAGATGATCCCCATGTCCTCTCTTTCTAAGAACATACTTCCTCCACCAAAGCTCCCCCCTCCCCTTCTTCTTCTGTTCTACCCATCTATATATTGCTTTCTTCTGTGGCAGATTCTATACTTTGCATACAGGACATCCCAGATTATTCTTTCAGATTTTTTTGCCTGAGACTCTGTCAATCATGGTAGACAATCTTGAGATAGATGGAGCTGGCAGATAATTTCCTTTGTTCTTCCCAGAGCTCAAATCATCACAGCGACCACAAAAAACCCATAGTATATTATAGCGTAGATTGCAACTGTCACCAGATTACAACTGCAATTCTGTTTCCAAATACTCCTTAGTACAGCACCACCAAGCATGGGCTTGCCATCCACAGATTTGAGCCTCCGTGGATGGCAAGCCCCTGTTTTTGCAATGGCTGCTCACTCCTGCATGCACCCACTCCAGCGCGGGCAGGCGAGCACCCATTGCAAACAACAGGACTTGAGGCCCTATATTTTTTGCCATCTTGGGGGGAG
>NW_024824015.1:0-1671 GCF_019175285.1 Sceloporus undulatus
GAGCTGGAATCTCTTTTCCTGCAGCTTGCATCCATTGCTCTGGGTCCCAGTCTCTGGAGCAGCAGAGCTTGCTCCCTCCTCAATATGGCATCCCTTCATATATTTAAACAGGGCTATCATAACACCTCTTCACCTTCTCTTCTCCAGGCTAAACATCCCCAGCTCCCTAAGTCGTTCCTCATAGGGCATGGTTTCCAGACCTTTCACCATTTTAGTCGCCCTCTTTTGGATACGCTCCAGTTTCTCAATGTCCTTTTTGAATTGTGGTGCCCAGAACTGGACACAATATTCCAAGTGGGGCCTGTGAGCTTCCCTCCCCGCTTTAATTCTTGTTAGGCTCTTTGCTATGGAATTCTGGGAGTTGTTTGCTTGCTTTTGTGTGGTGCTCCAAACAGAGGAGCTTTTGTGGGTTCCTTCCTCGAGGGAAGGAGGAGAAGGTCCTGGGCATCCCTGCCTCCTGCAGGCTGCCAGCACAGGAGCCCCGCTGGACATGACACCAGAGCGCCCCCCCCCCCCAGAAGCAGCCAGACCCTCTCCCTCTTGTTCTCTGCCCTGGCCCCCTGTTTCCTTCTCTCTTTCTGTCTCTTTCCCTCCTTTCCTCTTCTCTCCCTTGTCCCAACTTTCCTCCCTTCCCTCCCTCCTTCTTTCCCCCCTCACACACACACACACACACACACACCCTGCCTCCCTGCCTGTCATTCTTTCAGCCAATCAGGAGACGGAGGAATGAGAAAACGGATTTGAGAATGGATAAGAATACCGCACAGACCTCTGTTGGAACGGTCTCATCACGTTATGGCTCGCTGGGGACACATTCAATCCATTTCCTCCTGGAACACATTTTAAGTGTTCTCAGAACACATTTAAGCGTTTTCAGAACCCGTTTGGAACACATACATTTTCAGAACGCTGTGCAGTAATCTCCTATAATACAGAGACTCACTGAGATACTAGAACATGGCCACATGGCCTGAAAAACCCACAAAAAACTATCACTGAGCTACTATTAATAAATATTTTTATGTCTTTATAAATAAATAAAACTGAAGAAGAAGAAGAAGAAGAAGAAGAAGAAGAAGAAGAAGAAGAAGTTACAACCAGGAGCTAGTTCTCCCTGTGGCTTTCCCCCCAGGAGCCCCTTCTCTCTCTCCTTCTTCCCCTGAAGAATCCTCAGAGGTCTCTCTGCTCCTCCTCCTCAGGCCCTTCCTCTATGCCTTCCTCCTCCTCCTCCTAGGACTGCAATTCTGGCCTCACTTTCTGGGAGTTAAGTCCCAGTGAATTCTGGTTCAAAACACACTGCAGGAATCATGATGATGATGATGATGATGATGATGATGATAAGTCTCTTTTTTCAAAAGCACAAAGCCTTGTGGAAGCTCAAAGGCTAACAGAGGTCCAAATCACACGGCAGAAATAACCCTCTTTCAGACAGCTTTAACTGCCTTTGCTCAGTGCTAGGGAATCCTGGGGATTGTAGTTTATTGAGGCACCTCAGCTCTCTGACAGAGAAGTCTAAATGTCTCACAAAACTGCAGTTCCCAGAATTCCCTTGCATTGAGCCAGGGCAGTTTAAGCAGTCTCAAACTGGACTATTTATGCAGTGCATTTTGGATCTCTGTTAGTCTGAGTTTTCACAAGGTTCTGTAGTTTTGGGAACAAGAAACTAATTAT
>NW_024824016.1:0-1671 GCF_019175285.1 Sceloporus undulatus
GTGCCAAATAGCTTGGACTTGAGACATATAGGGCTTTATATGTTACAGCCAGCACTTTTAATTGTGCCTGGAAACAAACTGGCAGCCAGTGGAGCTGTTTTAGCAGGGGCATTTTGTGGTCTCTGTAACCTGTCCTAGTTAATAGTTTGTCTGCAGTTCTTTTGACCAGCTGAAGTTTCCAAATACTCTCAAAAGGCATTGCAGTATTCCAAATGGGATAAAACCAAGGCATGTACTACTGAGGCCAGATCTGGCATCTCAAGAAACAGGCACAGTTGCAAAAGAGCTGCAAAAGCATTCCTGGTCAGTACAGAAACCTGGGCTTCCAATTTCAAAACTGAGTCCAATCTCAATCTGTGAACCTTTGTCTTCAGGGGAAGTGTAACCCCATCTAACACAGACAAGATCTCTCATCCCTGATCTGTCTTCAGACTAACCAGGAGCACATGTGTGTTGTCTGGTTAATGTTTCAATTTGTTTGCCCTCATCCAGACTGTTACTGATTTCCTTGTATTGAGGTGAAAAGGAGTAATAGAGTTGGGTATCATCTGCATATTGATGGGACCATACCCCAAAACTCCAGATGAACTCTCCCAGTGGCTTCACATATATGTTGAATGGCATGGGGGACAAAACAGCACTCTCAGGGACCCCACAGGCCAACAGCGAGGGGCTAGAACATGAGTCTCCCCTGACCTTCTGGGTTTGCCCTTCCAAGAAGGAATGGAGCCACTGTAAAACAATACCTCCAAGCCCCATCCCAGCAAGGCAACCCAGAAAGATATTATAGTTTATAGTATCAAAGGCCACTGAGATGTCCAGCAGAACTAACAGGGACACACTTCCCCTGCATATGTCTCCCATCAAGGCAACTAAGGCTGTGTCTGTTCCATAGTGAGCCTGAAACCAGTTTCAAATTGATCTAGATAATCTATTTCATCCAGAATCCCCTGGAATTGGGAAGACACCACATGTTCTAATATCTTGCCCAAAAATGGTAGGTTGGATACTGGTCGATAGTTATCCATTATAGCAGGATTCAAGGATGGCTTTTTCAACAAAGTCCTTACAACAGTAGGCAAACTGGAACACTGCCTTGTTGTAGGGAGGCAAAGACTACCTAAAACACATGTGATGTGTCTTTTATTGTTTTATGTACAGTGCTGTGCAAATCTACAGCACTATATAAATAATAATAATAATAATAATAATAATAATAATAATAATAATGGTGGCTTTCATCTCTGCAAGGGCCCTTCCCACACCATCAGGCTGTGCAAAGGGAAAGATATCCATTAATAACCCTGGACAAAAAGCCACCAAATTTACATCTGCAAGCACTGTATCAAGTACATTATCCAACTTGGAGTGGATCTGAGCAACTGTATCTGCCAAGTGCTGTGCAAATTCTTCACAGCAAACTGCCAAGTCATCTGCATTTTCCACTTGAGGGCATGTGTTACATTTTTGTTCTGTTGTTTCTACGAGCTGCTGAAAGTAATGTACATGGAAGTATTTTCTTCTTGATCCTCTTCACAATTACCCTGTAGGAGTAAGCAGCAATTCCAATGAACTATAGTGAAGCAAGAATGTAAACATAGAATTGTGACATACAGTACAAATGCCAGCCATTTTACTACCGTGGCACTCATGCTGTACTGTGGTCTTAGC
>NW_024824017.1:0-1671 GCF_019175285.1 Sceloporus undulatus
TTCTCTTCTGCTGGCAAGTTTTGCTAAATCTGATTCCAATTTTTCTGTTCTAAATTCTACAATCTCAATCCTTTGATTAATTTTTTGGTTGTCTTGAATCAAAGTGTCCACTTTCTTATTAATCTCTCTTAAATCTGCCCTTATTTCTTGTTTTATCTCTTTCTTAAAATTGTTCATCTCCTTTGCCAAGCTTGCAGAGAGATTAGAAGAGAGATTTTCTATTTTTTCAAGTAGTAATTGATTCATTTCTTGGGGTTGAATTTTGTCAATTGAAAGTTTCCTCTGATTTTGAGCTAACTGATTGGCTTTTTGTGTTTGTTGTCTAGTATTAATATTCATGTCACTTTCTTATATTTATCTTTTAAATCTGTAAAAATATAAACCTCTGCTTCCTGGTGCCGCTCTGTAATTTTCTGTCCGTTTGACCTTCTTCCGCTGTCGCTCTTTCCTTCGCGTCGTATTCCTTTAGTCTGTAGTCCTCCAGAACAATCTCCTTCCTTTGACTCTCTATCTTTGCGCTCTATGATGTTTTCTCTCTGCCACACTTCCGCTTTTTCCCTTCTTCCTTCTTCCGTTGACGCTCTACACTTTCAGTCTCCGTTTCTTCTTAGTCCTCCAACAGCTCTTCCGTCGACGCTCTATTCCTCCTCTTCCTAGTCCTTCCTGCTACTGGGCTTCCGTCTCCCTCCTTCTTTCACCCCGCCCGTCCTGAAGCACACAAGCCGCTGCACAGTCACTCCTCCACCGTCGCGTCCTCCCACTTATCTCCTTCTCTGCCTGTTCTTATCTCTTTCAAGTAAGTACTCAAGGTCGGAGTTTTAACCCTTTGTTTACTGTGCTATTTCAGATCGGTTCTGGAAAATAAGTTTTTGAGTCCTTCAAGGCAAAACCAATCTCTTCATAAACACAGTACCATCTCATCCGCGATAGGTTACAGCAAATTAAAAGTTCCAAAAATAGCAGGGTAGAATCTCTTATGACTACAAAATACAAACATATATCGTCCACTAGGCACTTTCTTTTCTATATTCCCGATCTAGTGCCCTTTTTGAAGTTGTTAATTATGAGGGCTTTGATGGCCTTAGTGCTAAAGGCTTTCCTTTATAAGTCAGAGTTCTCAAATAAATTGGTGGCGTCTCTGTGCGAACGTGTCGCTTCTTCCCCAAAACTAGCGTGGATTGCTCTCACAGACCTTCTGTTATGGCTCCTTCCGTCTTTTCCACGTAGCGGTCAGACTTACTCTGAGCAAAGTACTCAGTCCATAAACAGATTGGTCCTCCGTCGAGCCCCCTCTGATTCCCCCGACAGTCGAGGCAATTTCCCAGACTTACAGAGATCCCTCTCTGGGTCCAGGGCTTTGTTTTGGGCGAGACTTCTCCGCAGCTACCTCGGAGTCTGTCTTAACGAGGCGCCATCACAACCGGAAGTCCTCGTTTAATAGCTTTTTAACGGTTGATTAATGTTCTTATAATTAGGAGAAGGTTTGGGGTTTTTGAAATTTTCATTGTATTTCTTAAATTGAATGTTATTTTATTACTGTAATCCACTTTAATTCCTTTCAGAAAAGGCGTAATATAAATAAACAAATACTATTATTATTTATTTTTATTTTTACATCCCTTCAAGAGGGTCCAAGGCCCTTTCAGTATGATCCCAGAACCGAGGGGGGGG
>NW_024824018.1:0-1671 GCF_019175285.1 Sceloporus undulatus
ACCTAAATTTTTTGACTTACATGAGTATATACAGTACCTAACTTTTGCAATACAGTAAAATTATTTTGCACCTTCACAATACTGGATATCTTATGCACATCAAGTGGCAACAGTGACAATTACATTCATTTAAATTCCAGGTTGTAACACAACAAATGTGGAAAAATCAAGAGCATGTGCTAATGATCCTGCAAGGCACTGTATATAGCTGGTGGGGTTATTAGCAGTGGGACCAGAGGAAATTAAAATGTAAAAGGTAGAGAAAGTTATCACTCCATTAACAGTGGCTATTGACTGAATTAAAGCAAGTTAGTGCTTAGAAAGTTACTTTTAAAAAGTAATCTGATACACTTCCAAAACCCAGGGAAGTAATAGTAATGGCCTTCCTTTTCGCCATTTAGTTCCTTTTAAAAAATAATTAAAATTAGAATTACAAAAACACAGTAAATCACAAAGTAAAATCTTATATACTAGAAGTGGAACAGTTGGGGAAAGGAAAAATGCAAACGTGCTATACACATACAAATAAAATTTGAAATAAAGCTGAACTTTAACCAAGGGGATCATGGTCTTTGCAGTTTTGAAACTGGACCCATTTATTTGCATGATAAAAATGAGTAGTTTAAAAACAGTGTTATATTGCATGGAATTGCAAACAATTTGTTCAGATAATTTTTCAGTGTCTTAAAGATGTTCCTAAGGAATGGACTTGCAATATATTAAAAATTATTATAGCCTTTCATATTGAAGACCTCTATTTCATAAGTCTCTCATGTCAGTAACAAATGGCAAGCAAGTACATGCCTTCTGGTCATTTAATATTCTTGTCAGCTGTCTGAAAAGAAAGGACGCATAACATTTCATATTAAGAATATTTAAACTTGCCTTATTTTGTTTATTGAAATTAACTATGGTAGTAGTGAATCTAGATTCTTTGCCCTTCTGTATGAAACTAACAATTATCTTTTACCCTTGTAATACAAGGTCACTTGTTAGCCCTCTGGACAGGTGGAAACAATGTAATTTAGATTTGCAATACGTAGCATATTTTAGTCATTTAAATAACTGCAATTCTATTGCACCAGGTCATATTTAACTGCCCCACTCTCTCAATTTTTGTTAAATCAGATGCAGTAGTGATGTGTAATTAAAGAATTAAACTTATTCAGCTAATGATGACTTCCAGATATTTTACTGAATTCATTGTGACTCAGAAATCTGTGATTTTGTGAAAATTTCTCTGCCAACTGTTTCCATAACAACGCTCACTATTTCAGATTCCATACCTGTATGTTCACAGACCTTCAAAAAGAAATCCCACTCAAGACTACAGAAAGTCTTAGCAGTGTCAAAAAAACACCAAGAATAAAAACTGGAATTTGGTATTTTACTGTGATGTATTACAATACATTGCACAGTTTTATTAAGGTGTCTAACTTTTGTCCAGTATTCATAAACCTGCATGTCTCATTGCATATTTAGGATCTGGCCATATTATTTAATTAATTCTTAATTAATTATCTCATTAACAACTTTATGTCCTGGTTAATTGGTATAATGGGACAGTAAGCATTGTCTCAGAAACATTGTTTATGAGGGAGAGAGAAGGCTGGCCCAGTACCATCAGGGGCTAGCCTGAAGACAGAGGCTCCTCCCTCCCTAACTGTCATC
>NW_024824019.1:0-1671 GCF_019175285.1 Sceloporus undulatus
CCCCCCCCCCATTAGTCCTATGCAAACATATACAGATCGAGGTCCTGGGGCCCAGTGCAGAAGGGGACTCTGGCCCACAGGCCTTCATCCCTCCAGCCAGGGGCATGGGACCCAGGGCCCGACCGTCCAAGAGCCCCATTGGAACATCTTGGGGGGAGTCTGCCCTGCCTTCCCCGTGTGGGACAGAGGCATAAGGCCATCTTCCAGGAGAGGAAATCCTCCAGTCTCCTCCCACTGGTCACCCACTGGGCGGCCACAATGCCTGGCCTTCCTCTCTTATGCCTGAAGGATGAGAATAGGGCCCTTGAGCAGCTGGGCTGGCTTCTGCGGCTGCCTCTGGAGTGTCCAGCCGGCCAGAGGGCCACCGTCCATCCCGTGCGCCTCCCTCAGCTGGCCGCTCAAGAGAGAAGGGCTTTATTTATTTGACAGTGGAGTTGACACATAGTGATGCAAAAGGAGCCAAAGGTATGCATGGCAAAAAAATAGCAGAGAGCCTGGCAGGCGGGGAAGGGGCACCAGCGTGTGCCAGCAGAGCACAGAGGCAACTGGCTGGCCACAAGATGGCCACCGGGTGGGATGGGGGGGTCAAGGTTGCCTTCTATGGCCCTCGTCCCTCCATGCCCTCGTCCACAGGACCCATACTCAGAAGCACAGACACAATAGCAGACCAGAGCTTGGTCTCCATCAATGGAGGGCCAGATGCCTCCTGGGCACAAAGGCATCTGTTCCCAGCATTTGAAGGTGAGGCTTTCCTGAACTGCTATGGCAGCTGGATGGCAGACCTCTCTGTCAGCTCCTTTCCACTAAAAACAGGTAGAAGCCCTCAGCATATCTCTCCTTCCTCCACTTCCTCTTCTCCTTGCTATTATCATTAAAGCATGGTTGCAGTTGTGGAGCGCGCGCGCACACACACACACACACACACACACACACACACCGGGGCACATGTGCCAAAGCAGAGAGCAGCTGGCCAAGCTGCCAAGGGCACCACATCCTAGACCCTGGAGACCTGGACACAGGTCCCTTCTGATGCTGCCCCATATACCATGCTGGGAAGGGAGAGACCACTAAGATGTCCCTTTTGCTCTGAGGCCTGCCAGGAAAACCCATCCAGTGGCACAGTATTCCTTGGAGGTCCAAGGAAAGGCCTGTGGCGACCTCTGGCGTTTGGCACATGGAAGCACATGCAGACCTCCAGGAAAGTCTGGCTGGGTGGGGGTCATGATAGCCTGCTGACCCCATGGATTGGGGCCCCTAGATTGCCCTGAGGCTATTTCTGGTGTGGGGGTAAGAGGGGTGCCCTACACCTTTGAGCCAGGGCATGTGGGCGCATGGCCAGAGCGCTCGGAGTCAGAGTGACAGAAGAGACCCTGAGGGCCACCCAGTCCACCCCCTGGAAGAGGAGCCCCACTACCTTCTTCCAAGAGAGCCCATCTTCCACCTGTGGCTGGCTGATGGGCTTCAATGAGAACCCCTCCGTCTGGGCAAGATTTGTCCCAGCAGCTGAGCAGAAGGGATGGGAGGGAGCCACAGTCTGCTCCAGATCAAAACTGGTGGGGGGGCTCTGGATTGGAGGCTGGCCTCCCCGAATGCCTGGGGCAGGTGAGGGGCTTCCATGTAGGAACAGGCAGATGGGGAAAGGAAAGAGAGAGAGAGAGAGAGAGAGAGAGA
>NW_024824020.1:0-1670 GCF_019175285.1 Sceloporus undulatus
TGTGCATGAATTTGTGTGCACGCATGTCCCTTCAAGTCACCTGTTGATTTATGGAGACCCCATCAATTTCATACAGGTTTTCTGAGGCAAAGAACATGGAGGGCTGGTTTGCCATTACCTTCCTCTGAATATAACTCTTCCTTGTTGGACTCCTGTCCAAGTCCTAAACTCTCTAGAAATGCCAAATTATTTGCAATTAAAGTTTCCCTTATCCGGGATTCCAAAATCCCAAATACTCCAAAATCCAAAACTTTTTCCAGGAGTAGCTAAGATAGGGATACCTTTGCTTTCTGATGGTTCAATGTGCACAAACTTTGGACTTTATCACATGGTGAAAATTGGGGGGTTAAACATTGATTATCCCGTGAAAATTGCGCAATCGTGATTAGCCTTTTCACATGACATCATGATTAAATTGTCATTTTCCCAGGAATAAACAGGCAATAAACAGCAACAAATCATTCATGGGGAAATCTCATGAATAATTTGTTACTGTTTATTGCCTGTTTATAATGGAAATTTAATTGCAATGTGTGTTAAAATGTTAGTCATGATTGCGCGATTTTCACAGGATAATGAATGTTTATACCTCCCTATTTTCCCTGTGTGGTAAAGTCCTTTGTTTCATGCACAGAAGGATTTAAGATATGGTGTAAAATTACCTTCGGGCAATGCATATAAGGTGTATATGAAACATAAATGAATTTTGTGTTTAGATTTGGGTCTCACCTCCAAGATATCTTATTATGTTTGTTGCTGTGTGCTTTCATGTTATTTCCGCCTTATGGCGACCCTAACGCGACCCTATCACAGGGTTTTCTTGGCAAGTTTCTTCAGAGGGTGTTTGCCATTGCCATCCTCTAAGGCTGAGAGAATGTGACTTGCCCAGGGTCACCCAGTGGGTTTCATGACCAAGTGAGGATCCAAACCCTGTCCTCCAGAACCATAGTCCAATGCTCAAACCGCTGCACCATGCTGGCCCCATCTTATTTTATACAAATACACTAAATCTAAAATAAAAAAAATATCCAAAATTCTAAACACTTCTAGTCCCAAACATTTCAGATAAGGGGGATTCAACCTGCAATTCTTATCCAAAGCAATGAAGTTTTTATATTTGTTGTTTTTATGTACAGCACTGTGCAAATCTACAGTGCTAAATAAATAAATAAATAAATAAATGACTTGTACCATTTGGATAGTTTGGAAAGTTTTGTTAAACTTACTATAATGTAAGTATTTAGTTGCTTTTGAAAAAAGCAAAAATACAGTGTTGATTTCAGAAGCTGTCTTTTTACTTCCTTCCAGCTGTAATTATCCAGGCAGTTATCCAGTTGTTCTCGGCACCTTCTTCAATATCCTTGTCAGGCTTGGCTCGCCCATTAGGCAAGGTGAAGCAGCTGCCTCAGGCGGCAGATGACTAGTGGGAAGGTACACTAAACACAGGCACCAATAGCTTCAGGGCTTAATTGTTGTGTTGCTTTGTTTGCCTGTGCTACCCCCCGGAAATTTGCTTGCTGTTCTCAGGTATAGTGAAGGATGTTCTCTCATTGCCTTTGAATTTGGTTGGCCTCTGTATAAGTGTTGTGCTCAGGGTTGCCATAAGTCAGGACCTCCAAACTGGGACAAATGTAGGACAACATTTTCGAACGTAGGACACATTTTTTAAA
>NW_024824021.1:0-1670 GCF_019175285.1 Sceloporus undulatus
GATGTCTTTTTTAATTGTTGCAAGCCACTTTGAATCCCGATCTGGGAAAAAGGCAGGATAGCAGTAAATATGACAACAAGAACAACAAGACCCCCATCAATAACTGAGTGACTCATCTAAAGGTCCAATGCCAGATGTACAGTACAATTGGGGGCACACTTATCAAATCTGAAGATGACACCAAATTAGTAGCAAATACCCCAGAGGACAGGATCAAAATTCAAAATGACCTGAATAGACTAGAAAGCTGGGCCAAAGCTAACAAAATGAAATTCAACACGGAGAAATGCAAGGTACTGCATTTAGGATGGAAAAATGAAATGAACAGATATAGGATGGGTGACACCTGGCTGAATGAAACTATTTGTGTGAAAGGGATCTAGGAGTCCAAGTAGACCACAAGTTGAACATGAGTCAACAGGGCGACGTGGCAGCTAACAAGGCCAATGTGATTTTAGGCTGCATCAATAGAACTATAGTGTCTAGATCAAGGGAAGTAATAGTGCCACTATATTCTGCTCTGGTCAGGCCCCACCTGGAATATTGCGTCCAGTTCTGGGCACCACAATTAAAAAATGACATTGAGAAACTGGAGCCATGTGTCCAAAGGAGGGCGACTAAAATGGTGAAGGGTCTGGAAACCATGAAGCCCTATGAGGAGAGGCTCAGGGAGCTGGGGATGTTTAGCCTGGAGAAGAGAAGGTTAAGAGGGGATATGATAACCCTGTTTAAATATTTGAAGGGATGTCATATTGAGGAGGGAGCAAGCTTGTTTTCTGCTGCTCCGGAGACTAGGACCCAATGAAGCAATGGATGCAAGTTCCAGGAAAAGAGATTCCAGCTCAACATTCAGAGGAACTTCCTGAGAGTAAAGGGCTGTCCGACAGTAGAACACACTTCTTCCTCAGAGATTATGGTGGAGTCTCCTTCCTTAGAGGTATTTAAGCAGAGGCTGGATGGCCATCTGTCAGGATGCTTTGATTGAGAGTTCCTGCATGGCAGAATGGGGTTGGACTGGATGGCCCTTTTTGGGGTCTCTTCCAACTCCATGATTCTATGATTCTACAAATGCAATTGCATTTGAGGTCAGACTAGATGCTCTCGAGGACTGATTTCCTATAAATGATGAGATTTTTACATTTAAAGTTAGCAATCATTAGCAAACTAGAGTTCAGCCATAGTGATGGTAGGGGCAAGGAGACCTTGCCCAGTCTGATACGATTCCTTTACTAGGAGTGTTTTGGAAGTATGTAACACATACACATTGTTAAGAAAAGGAAACGGAAGGAGGAAAAGGAGACGGAAAGGGGTGATATTGCACCAGGACAGATGTACCTTTTGAGGAGCCAGCCAAAGTGTCTGCACAGGATCCCAAGAGGAACACAGCTGCATCTCTTCCACAATGAGCATTTCCCCTGGGCAGTTGAACATTTATCTGCATGAAATGAAACACACACATTTAATACTCATATAACTTTACATCTATAACCTGGGCAACAACTATCTGCGGTGGATGTTTTATTAAGCAATAGTTTCCTCTGTACTGGTATCTCCTAGAGACCTTCCTCGTGCTTTAAATGCATGTACATTTACAACTTAAATACTTAAATGCAGTACAACCGATTTAACTGATCACCCTTTTACTGCAACCCTGAAATGGAAAAATGCAA
>NW_024824022.1:0-1670 GCF_019175285.1 Sceloporus undulatus
GACAAGGAGAAGAAGGAGAGCAAAAAAATGGCTGATGAGGATGCCCTGCGGAAAATCCGGGCAGTAGAAGAACAGATAGAATACTTACAGAAGAAACTAGCCATGGCTAAGCAGGTGAGCAGCATTTATCAGAAATCTTACATATAAATGGTGTATAAATCTAAATATTTCAAAGTGGTGTACAATTGTTCTAAAGAATACAATATAAAAGTCATAAAACCAGTGTAACCACATTATCTATAAAATACATGGTAAGCTGAAAGCTAGAGAAAATCATTGTATTTTCAACAGGTGATTAAAATAAATATAATGATATGTCTGTTACTCTGGAAGAAGAGTACTCCACAAAGTGGGTGCCACTAAGTAAATGCCATCGGTTTATAGAGTTTGAGGCTCCCTTACCTGAAATGCTTGGGACCAGAAATGTTTTGGGTTTTGGATTTTGGAATATTTGCATATACATAATGCAATATCTTGGAGATGGGATCCAAGTCTAAACATGCATTCATTTATATTTCATATACACATAGCCTGAAGGTAATTTTATACACAATATTTTAAATAATTTTTGTGCATGAAACAAAGTTTGTGTACATTGAACCATCAGAAAGCAATGGTGTCACTATCTCAGCCACCCATGTGGACAATTTTGGCTTTTTATATAGTTTGGATTTCTGTTTTCTGGATAAAGAATACTCAGTGTATATTTAAACTGTGTATAATCTGCCACAAATTGAAAATTGCAAGGCACATCTGCTCAGAGTGAACTAAAAATAGGTTAACAGGTTTGGTAAATCATCCCATGATGCTCCCCAAAAACCACTGTACATATATTGTAAATGGCAGGCAGGGAACCTATTTCAGCTTGAGAGTCCAGTATAATTTCAGAGGAGTCCTCAGGCTAAATTCCAGTTGTGGCTAGCACTATAGGAAAAAAGGTGGGAACAAAGTTCTGGGATTTTGGTGAAATTCCTTACTGTCAGTGACTAAGGCTTGGGGGAGATAATTTGATCTTTCTGAATATAGGAGAAAACCCTTAAAAATTGGGAAATGACTAACTGTGACAGTGTCATAGGGAAAGGGGTCTGGCTATCTCTGGGCCAGATTCAACTGGAGGATCTGATTCTGCAACTCTGCTAAAGGAGGAAAAAGAGGCATTTTCTTTGTGTTTCCAATACGTAATAATCAATTTGCTCATGAGCAAGAAAATTAAGAATGCATTGCCTCATCTTCAGAGATGCAGTATATTATAATAACAATAATAATAATAAAATTTTTATTTATATCCCGCCCTTCCCAAGATCAGGGTGGCTTACAACATGGTTAAAAACAATGGTGCCATAAACAATATAAAAAATACAATTACACAGGCTAACCATACATCAATAAAAACAGTCAATAGAACTAATAGAATTAAAAGCCCCTTAGCCCAACCTCTTGGCCACGGAAGAGGAGGGAGGCCCACAGGATTTTTAATCGGGGAATGCCTATTGGAACAGGAAGGTTTTTAAGTCCTTCCTGAATTGGGCCAGGGTGGTAGTCGAGCGGAGCTCGGTGGGCAGCGTATTCCAAAGGGCTGGGGCAGCCGTGGAGAATGTCCTCTGTGTGGTGGAGGATAACCTAGCCCCAGGTACCTTCAGTAATTGCTGCCCAGACGTTCTGAGGGTGCG
>NW_024824023.1:0-1670 GCF_019175285.1 Sceloporus undulatus
AACTTAATGAAGAATTACAGAAGAAAGAAAAGGAGTTAAAGAAAAACCCTAAAAGTGGCGAAATTTTAAGGGAGGTACGCTATATTCAAAAACAACTGTCAATCTTAATGGTAGAAGATATGGAAAAGAAGCTAAAATTTGTCAAGCAAAAGCATTTTGAGTCTGCCAATAAACCGGGGAAGTATTTGGCCCATCGAATCAAAAAAGAGAAAGCGAAAAGATTAATTATGGCTATTAAGGAAGAAGGGGAGTTAATAACCAACTTAAATAAAATCAAAAAAAGTTTTTTGAATTACTATACTGACCTCATTAATTAATGAATCTAAAATAAAAAAATATCTAGAATCCACAAATTTAATTAAATTAACAGAGGAACAAAGGGAGATCCTAAATAAGCCGATCACGACACAAGAACTCTCGAAAGCTATACATAAAAGTAAGACTGACAAATTGCCGGGACCAGATGGATTTACAAATGAATTCTATAAGAAATGCGAAAACAATCTCAATGGACCATTGGTACAAATTATGAATGAAGTTATGAAGGGGTCAGTGCCCCAGACATGGACTCAATCAATTACTGTCTTAATACCAAAAGAAGGAAAAGACCCAACGAATATGAAAAATTATAGACCTATAGCATTACTTAATTTGGATTACAAATTCTTTGTTGCAATATTGGCGGATAGACTAAAAATGATTTTATCGAATTGGATACATATAGATCAAAACGGCTTTCTCCCAAATAGAATGATTAAAGATAATATTAGAAATTTGATTAATTTGATAGAAATTCATGAGAATAAAATTGATAAAAAATTGGCTATGTATTTTATAGATGCGGAGAAAGCCATTGATAGCATTAATTGGGAGTTCATGTTTGGGGTATTGAAAAATATAGAGGTGGGAGAAAATTTTTAAAAAGGGGTGAAAACAATTTATGATAAACAAGAAACATGTATATTAATAAATGGAGAAAAAACAACACCATGTAAAATTTGTAAAGGCGTAAGACAGGGGTGCCCCCTTTCACCACTCTTATTTATAATGACCCTAGAAGTTTTATTGATTAAAATAAGAGAGGAACAAAAGATTGAGGGATTTAAATTAAAGGGAGAGGAATACAAATTAAACGCTTACGCAGATGATTTAGTATTGACAATCTCAAACCCAATCGAAAGTAGTGAACAAATTCTAAAAACTATGAAAAAATTCGGAAAATTGGTGGGCTATCGAGTGAATAACGAAAAGACAAATATACTGACACTTAATTTGAATAGTGAAGAAAGGAAAATATTACAAGAGAAAACAGGATTTAATTTGGCAAAATCTGTAAAGTATCTGGGAATTATCTTAATGAATGATAACAAGGAGTTATTTAGAAATAATTATGAGAAGACATGGAAGAATATTAAAATGGATTTAGAGAAGTGGGCTAAATTAGACTTATCCTGGTTGGGCAAGATTGCAACTATTAAAATGACAGTCCTGCCAAAAATCATGTTTCTCTTCCAAAATTTACCAACAATAGCAAATGATTCGATCTTTTAAAAATGGGAGAATGACTTATCCAAATTCATATGGAAGAATAGGAAGCCCAGAATTAATGTAAAGGTATTACAAGATTCTGTTAATAAAGGTGGACTTGCCCTACCGAATTTAAAGTGGTA
>NW_024824024.1:0-568 GCF_019175285.1 Sceloporus undulatus
GGCTTAGGGAGCTGGGTTTGTTTACCCTGGAGAAAAGAAAATTAACAACGGATATGATATCCATGTTTAAATCTTAGAAAGGATTGTAGACACGGCAATGGATGCAAGCCAGAGAAAAGCAGGTTTCATATTAACATTAGGAGGAATTTTGGGACAGTAATGATTCTATAATGCTAGTGGATTCCGGTTCCTTACCCACAGAGGCCACATTCTCATAATTCTCCATCATTATATAATTGTACATAAGTCTCTGTTTCTTCGTCAACAGTTTCCATTCGTCCTCAATGAAATGTATTGCCACATCCGCAAAGGTCACCTGCAACAGAAAATAGCCCTCATCCACAGAGTGACTAAGCAAAAGGGGAGGAAAGCACACGGTGCATCCAAATATTATCTGATCACTCTAAAATTCAGTCCAGGAAATAAACTTTAAATGCTGTAAACAAGATAAAAGCTACTGCCTGTCTCGAATCTTTTCAATATAATATACAATATAATTTAGACCATGGCTGGGATATTGATGATGGATTAGGATACTGACTATCCCAACACATGCAGTACATTTAGC
>NW_024824024.1:668-1670 GCF_019175285.1 Sceloporus undulatus
GCCACATCCGCAAAGGTCACCTGCAACAGAAATAGCCCTCATCCACAGAGTGACTAAGCAAAAGGGGAGGAAAGCACACGGTGCATCCAAATATTATCTGATCACTCTAAAATTCAGTCCAGGAAATAAACTTTAAATGCTGTAAACAAGATAAAAGCTACTGCCTGTCTCGAATCTTTTCAATATAATATACAATATAATTTAGACCATGGCTGGGATATTGATGATGGATTAGGATACTGACTATCCCAACACATGCAGTACATTTAGCCACCAAAGAATTATGGTGCATTTAGACATTTCTTGCCACATTTCGGAGGCAAATGTCATTATTAATAACAGTTCTGGGGAGCACTGTGGGCTTGAGTGCGACTGGGCCCACCCCATATTTAGATCCAGAGATGTTCTCCCATAGCCCCCAACATTTCATAGGTGGATAAACAACCCAAAAGGCTGTGAAGATGGCCAAATTTGTTTATGAGGAAGATCACACAAGCTAGGAAGGGCACAGCAGTTTGCTTTTGCTTCAGACTCCTGGGAAGGGCCATATCCTGCCTCCTTCTTTCCACTTTTAAGTTGATGTGCTGCAAACTCAATTACCCTCAGGAACTGAAGTGAGCTGAGAAGGGGGAAAGTGAGAGGAGAAGAGAGCAACCAGGACATTTTTAAAAGCCCTTGAAATAATGGGGTGACAGAGGATTAACCAGGACTGTCTCTGCCAAACTCGGACATTAATCCTAGTTTGCATTAGTCTCCCAGCCTGAGGCATGCCATCAGCACAGAACAATACACATGCAAATCACTTCTTGATTCCCAGACTCACACAGTATATATACACCCAATTTTTTCCAGGCAAAGCATTCTCTAAAGATGTCAGCCACAGATGCTGGCAAAACGTCAGGAAGAAACTTTTCTGGAACATGGCCACATAGCCTGAAAAACCCACAAAAAACTATTTTATTTGCTTCCTTTCATAAACTGGCCCAGCAGTGACACAGATGA
>NW_024824025.1:0-1670 GCF_019175285.1 Sceloporus undulatus
GCCTGAGCTAAACAGCAAAGAAATTTTATTAAGGAAAGAAAGGTAAAAAAAGGCCCCAAATGGATGCCCACTTTAAGCCACCCTACGTACATCATCAGAGAGCAGTGTTTTGACATCACACATCACGATGACATACTGAAGCTGGCTGGAAGTCGTGCAGCTGTCCAGATGTAGACAGCTTCAAGGCACTCAGGCGGAATGGTGTTTATATGCCACATGCTGCTGGAGCGGCTTGAAGCCACCATGAGGCCACGGTGGGGTGGGAAAAGCCGTCTTTTCCCCAACTGAAAAGGGAGTGGATCTTTTCTGCTCCTTTTTCAGCTGGCTTCAAGGTGGATTTGGGCTGTGGCATGCATTTGCCATGGCCTCAATCTGCATTTGGAAGTGGCAGCTTCAAACCGCCCCTTCCATCCTGTTTGCTTTGCCCCAAATTTAGTGTTTTTGTATTCTTTTATGCATATTTCTTTAGATATATCAACACCACCATTCCCTTCTCCTTTTGTGTCATGTCTTTTTAGATTGTAAATCTGAGGGTAGGGAACTGTGTAATTAAAAATAATAATAATTGTAAGCCATTCTGAGAGCCTTTAGAGTTAAAGGGCGGGGTATAAATACTGTAAATAAATAGATAAATAAATATAGTAAAATCCTTAGAAAATTTAATTCCTAAAAAAACCCTTTGCTGAATCTATGCTGCTTCACTTATCACACTAATGGTTCACATGTGTCAAATGTGTTCCTTTTATCAGTGAAATAAAGGTTTTATTCTTTTAACCTTTGCTAGATAGCATTATATATAAATATTATATAACAATATTTCTACACTGACCAACCACATGTTAATTTTGCACAAAGTAAGTCCTGAATTGTGAATTGCCTTTGAAAATTGCCTCTGGCCACCCCTTTCTTCTCATCTGTAGTGGGCCTCAGTAAAGAATTACATCCCTAAGTTGCATCAACAAATCAAGCCTTGCAAATAGTAGCTGAACTAGTAGATACAATTTGTGTAAATTTTGTTGTTTTGGGGGGACTTTATAGTTTATTTTAGGGTTTTTTAAACTTTTGTATAAGGAGATGATATAGAGGGGAGGGGAGATTGACGGAAACATTGTTTAGTGCCTAATGTAGTTTAGTTTAGGATAAGTGTATTTTAAAATATGCAGTATTGTTTGTGTAATATGTTATATGTTATCTATATAATGGAGTTGGTTTTTTTTGCTAATAATATATTTTTTATGGTTTAAAGCTAATAACATTATTATTAAAAGAAAATAAAATAATAGTTGCTGTGTAACTCTTGAGCCTATTTAAACTTCACATTTCTCTTTTTAATTTTATAATTTTTTATCGAAACTAAATTCATACATATAAATTTTATACAATACATAATTCCCTATACATATACATATTTTCTACATACCATTTCTACATTTACATACTATAACAACTTGACTAATAATATTTTATATCCCACCTCAGTGCTCCCCTTCCCCAGACCCATTTTCACCCTTATCCAAAATATCAATTTCTCTCGTGGAGGTAATTTTCCATCTTCTTTTCTCAATACTTGCTCAATGAATTCTTTCCAAATTCCATCAAAATTGCTTTCCCCCCATAATCCCCTTTTTACTTTCAATCTGCATGTCAATTTATCATTAATTACTAATTTC
>NW_024824026.1:0-424 GCF_019175285.1 Sceloporus undulatus
ACTATCTCAGGGAGTCTCTATATTAGAGCATCAGGAAAACCTTTAGGGATTGTTAAGGTTGGGAAATCCTGTTTGGGTCACTTCTGACTTTAGGGACCTTACATCCTCCATTATGGGTTTCCTGAAGGCCTCAAACTGCCAACTGTGAAGTGCTAAGGTTGAGGTGGCCATTTTGTGTTCTGGCAGCCATTTTGTGGTCCAAAGGCCATTTTGAGACTGGCCCATTGTGACCTCAGTTTGATGCTCCTTACCTGAAGCATTGATAATGTCCCATTGTGATCTCAGGCTGATGCTCCTTACCTGAAGCACTTATAGTGTCCCATTGTGACCTCAGGCTGATGCTCCTTACCTGAAGCATTGATAGTGTCCCATTGCGACCTCAGTCTGATGCTCCTTAACTGAATCATTGAAAGTGTCCCATTGT
>NW_024824026.1:524-1670 GCF_019175285.1 Sceloporus undulatus
CATTGTGACCTCAGGCTGATGCTCCTTACCTGAAGCATTGATAGTGTCCCATTGTGATCTCAGGCTGATGCTCCTTACCTGAAGCATTGATAGTGTCCCATTGTGATCTCAGGCTGATGCTCCTTACCTGAAGGATTACATGGGACTATTGTCACTTCAAACTGGTGCTCCATACCTGAAGGAATGAGACCAGCCATTACCTCAGGCTGATGCTCGTTGCCTGAGAGATTGAGATTGGCCCATGGTGACTTCAGTCTGATGCTCCAAACCTGAAGTATTAAGATGGGATTATTGTGACGTCAGGCTGATGCTCCTTTCCAGAAGATTGAGATTGGCCCATTATGTCTCAGACTCAAGCTCCTTGCCTTAAAGATTTAGATAGGACTATTATGAGTTGAGGCTGGTGCTCTTTACCTGAAGGATTGAGACTGGCCCATTGTGACTTCAGCCTGAAGCACCTTCTCTGAAGGATTGAGAATGGCCCATTGTGACCTAAGGCCGATGCTGTTACCCTCATGCACTGAGTCTGCCCATTTTGATTTCAGGATGATGCACCTTGCCTGAAGTGTTCAGATGGCGCTATTGTGACTTCTTCAGGTTGCTGCTCCTTACCTTAAACATTGAGACTGTCCCATTGTAATCTCAGAATCAGAGAATTAGAGAATCATAGAGTTGGAAGAGACCACTGGGGCCACCCAGTCCCCCCTGCCATGGAGGAACTCTCAATCAAAGCATAGTGAGAGAAGGAAGGAGACTCCAGTACACTCTGAGGAAGGAGTGTGTCCCAATGTCTCTCCTAATGTTGAGGTGGAATCTCTTTTCCTGGAGCTTGCATCCATTCCTCCGGTTCTTGTTTTCTGGAGCAGCAGAAAACAAGCTTGCTCCCTGCACAATATGGCATCCCTTCAAATATTTAAACAGGGCTGTCATATCACCTCTTAACCTTTACGTCTCCAGGCTAAACATCCACAGTTCCCTAAGTCGTTCCTCATAGGATGTGGTTTCCAGACCCTTCACTATTTTGGACACACTCCAGTTTCTCAACATCCTTTTTGAATTGTGGGGCCCAGAACTGGACACAATATTCCAGGTGGGGCCTAACCAGAGTAGAATAGAGTGGGACTATTACTTCCCTTCATCTAGAGG
>NW_024824027.1:0-1670 GCF_019175285.1 Sceloporus undulatus
GGGGGAAATCACCAAAGGGTAATTCAAACAAATAGCAAGCACATGTAGGGGTAAAGTCAGAAAAGCTAAAGCGCAGAATGAACTCAGGCTTGCTAGAGAGGTTAAGAACAATAAAAAAAGGGCTTTTTTTGGATATGTTCGCAGCAAAAGGAAGAAGGAAATGGTAGTGCCACTGTGTGAAGAAGACACTAACAGTCTTCTCAGAAAAGGCAAATAATGCTCAATGTGAGGATAATGGATCAGAGGACAGAATAGGGGAATTTCAGCACAGAATAAGTAAAAAGATAGTACAGGAATAACTGGGTAATCTAAACGAATATAAATCTCCAGGACCAGACAATCTACATCCAAGGGTATTAAAAGAACTGGCAAATGTAATATTGGAGCCATTGGCAAAAATCTTTGAAAACTCCTAGAGAACAGGAGAAGTCCCAGCAGACTGGAGGAGGGCAAACGTTGTCCCCATCTTCAAAAAGGGGAAAAAAGAGGATCCCAGCAATTATCGTCCAGTTAGTCTGACATCTATACCAGGAAAGATTCTAGAGCAGATCATAAAACAGAGAGTCTGTGAACATCTAGAAGGCAATGCCATAATCACAAAAACTCAACATGGGTTTCAGAGAAACAAGTCATGCCAGACAAATCTAATCTCTTTCTTTGATAAAATTACCAGCTTGGTAGATGAAGGGAATGCTGTGGATATAGTATATCTTGATTTCAGTAAGGCCTTTGACAAAGTTCCCCATGATATTCTTGCAAACAAGCTTGTATAATGTGGGCTAGAGAAGGCAACACATGGATTTGGAACTGGTTGACTGGCTGAACCCAAAGGGTGCTCAACAATGGCTCCCTTTCATCCTGGAGAGAAGTGAGCAGTGGTGTCCCAAAGTTGTCTGTCCTGGGCCCAGTGCTATTCAACATCTATATCAATGACTTGGAGGACAGAATTGGGGGCATAATTATCAAATTTGCAGATGACACCAAATTAGGAGGAATAGCTAATACTCCAGAGGACAGGATCAAAATTCAAAATGACCCGAATAGACTTGAAAGCTGGGCCAAAAGTAACAAAATGAAATTCAACACGGATAAATGTAAGGTACTGCACTTAGGGTAGAATAATGAAAGGCACAGGTATAGAATGGGGGACACTCGGCTGAATGAAACTACGTGTGAAAGGAATCTAGGAGTCCAAGTAGACCACAAGTTCAACATGAGTCAACAGTGCGATGCAGCAGCTAAAAAGGCCAATGTAATTTTAGGCTGTATCAATAAAAGTATAGTGTCTAGATCAAGAGAAGTAATAGTGCCACTGGATTCTGCTTTGGTCAGGCCCCACCTGGAATATTGTGTCCAGTTCTGGGCATAACAATTCAAAAAGTATGTTCATAAGCTGGAGCATGCCCAGAGGAGGACAACTAAAATGGTGATGTATCTGGAAACCATGTCATATGAGGAACGACTTAGGGAGCTGGGGATGTTTGGCCTGGAGAAGAGAAGGTTAAGAGGTGATAATATGTTTAAATATTTGAAGGGATGTCATATTGAGGAGGGAGCTGGCTTGTTTTCTGCTGCTCCAGAGAACAGGACCTGGAACAGTGGATGCAAGCTACAGGAAAAGAAATTCCACCTCACCATTAGGAGGAACTTTCTGACAGTAAGGGCTGTTC
>NW_024824028.1:0-1670 GCF_019175285.1 Sceloporus undulatus
CACATACAAAATCACTCAAAAGACAAAAAGACTCCCTAACTCTCTCTCTCTCTCACTGTGCTAAAGCTAAAACATAAGATATGGATGCAAAAAAAGAGGAAGTGATTTCTCTGTGAAGTTTCCCACTTTGGTTTGTGGTAGCAATTCAGTTTATTTCAAGTTCTGCAAAAGGTTTTGGGTTTGACTATGTCCCAAACCAAACTTCCAGAGGTTTGTCCATGCCCTTATTCATAGAAATGGTATTTTTATGGCTTACCACTCTTCAAAAACAGATTTCTCATAAATGGAAGTGACAGATATTTTTGAACATCCAATTAGTGACTGCAAACGCTATTTAATCCTCGGACCTATTTTTTTTTAAATAAAATACTACAAAACTATTTTTTAAAAAAAAGATTAGAGAAAATACAATCGTTCCAACTATTTTTGGAGTAGTTCAGTCATATAATTGAAAGGCACATCTTCCCCCAAGCTGTGCAGAGGAGCCTCATTTTAACAACAGAGACAAGGATAGCTCTTCTAGCCTAGGATATTAATTCTCAGTGAATGGAGTTTATTTATTTATTATTGACTGCCATTTCCTCTGAAGTTAAACCGGCATTTTGGAGTTTGAATTACAAGGGCAAAAGTTGAAATGGATGGGGGTTTTGTCTAAATAATACTGTATTTGAATTATATTTGCAGGATTTTTTTTTAAAGATAAAAGCTCTCTCCACATTAGTACTTTGGTTTATATACACCTACAGTTTTCCTAGTTATGTCAAATTCTGTTCCCAAACAATCTCTGATGTGTTTTATATAAAAATAATTCACTTTGCAAATTTTCTAAATTTACTAATATTTGTGCTTCAAGGAAAAGAAAACAATACCAAACAACCGTCAAAATAAGATCTGTCTAATTATGATGTTACTCTTTTAATTGTGATGCACCTTCAGTGTTTCTTACCTAAAATACATACTGGATACTGGGGCTATAGTTCCATTTGCTGCAAACATCACTGTTCGCTGCAAACAGATTTGTCATCTCAGGAAGAATATGTTGTCCTTTTCTTTCTGTGGTGTTTTTACTTTTTTTGCCAAGCCACACTCTTGGAATCACAAATTCCCAGTAGGATATGAGGGAATGAATGGAAGCATTGTCAGCCCCCAGAAGACAAGAATGCTCCTAAGAATATCAGAAAGCCAGCCTGTCATTTTTCCTCCTTTCTTCTTCCTTTTAGTGTTTTGATATGACTAATATCTTACTAAGATACACAAGGGGAGGCTTCTTAAATCTCATCCAGACTTAATCCCTCAGGGCTTCCCCGGCATGTCGGTAGCCTAAAATGATCAGTTAACAAATACTGTCAAAAAGTATTTGTAGCAGAGAAGGGGGGAATGGGAGGAAAAAGGAAAGAAAGGGAGCATTTCATATCTTTGCTTTCTTCTTTTCTCAGTACTATGTCAAGCAAAATTATATATCATCTCCCTCCAACAGGACAGACTGAGAACTTAATTTAAGCCAGGGCTCAGCACCTGAACATTTTCCAGTGTACATTGCTACTACAGAAGTACAATTTACCATCACTCATATATCTTGGCTTACAAAGCATGGATTCCAAGCCAGAAATGACAACTACAACTTTTGCATCTCTCTTCAATTTAACCACTAAAAAGTTTTCAGGAAAAAA
>NW_024824029.1:0-1670 GCF_019175285.1 Sceloporus undulatus
CACAAAAGGCCCCCAGAACACAAAACGGCCACCACAAAACAAAATGGCTGCCAGAAGACAAAATGGCTTCCAGAACACAAAATGGCTGCCTCAGCCTCAGCGCTTGTCAGTTGGCAGTTGGAGGTCTTCATGGGAGAGAGAGAGACTGAGAGGAAGAGTGGGAGGAAGTTCTGCATTGAGGGGGCCTAGGGAGACATAGAGCCTTTCTGAGATATTTGAGGTTCGCTTCCTAACAAAGGGGTTTCTGGCCTCATAAAGGATTTGGTGCAAACTGGGGCTGAAAGGCAATAGTAGTCTTTTCTCTAGCCAATGGGATTTAAAGTGTATTTCCTGGACTGGATCTCCCAGCATCCACATGGCCAGAAAGAGGAGGGGTCCTGCCCTGCAGTAAGGCCTCTCCAATCCCTCTGAACCAAGGACTACAACTCTCATGTCTTCTTGACCAGACACATTGGCAATATCTTTCTCTCTCTCTCTCTCTCTCTCTCTCTCTCTATCTATCTATCTATCTTAATTTTTTCTTTCTCCCTAGCATTCCTGTGGGGTGTGATTAATTCCTTTTAGTGGTGTTGTCATTGTGTGCCTCCAAGTTGTTTCTGACTTATGGCCACCCTAAGGGAAGTCCTTCGCATGCTTTTCTTGGCAAGGTTTGTTCAGAAGTGGTTTTGCAAGTGCCTCCTTATGAGGCTGAGAGAGTGTGACTTCTTGCCTAAGGTCACTCAGTGGGTTTCAGTGCCCAAGAGGGCATTCAAACCCTGGTCTCCAGGGTCATAGTCCAATGCTCCAGCCACTAAACCACACTGTCTCTTTCTTGAGGCTTTGTCTTTTTTTTAATGTGGCTCCAAGTCATTGCCGACTTCTGGGGAGCCTCTCCTGGGGTTTCCTTGGCAAGAGTTATTCAGAGGAGGTATGCCATTCCCTTCCCTGAGGTTGAGAGAGTGTGACTTCTTGCCCAAGGGACCCAGCTGGTTTTCATGGAGGAGTGGGGCACTGGACCCTGGCCTCCAGAGTTTTAACCCAACACTCAAATCACTGCATCACACTGCCTCCCATTCCCATGTAAAACCTGTGAAATAATTGCAGAATTTTTCTGTTCTTAATGTGTGTCTTAGAGTCATTTCCAACTTATGACGAATCTAAGGCAACCTTATCATGGGGCTTCCTTGGCAGGTTTCTTCAGAAGTGGTTTTGCAAGTGCTTCCTTTTGAAGCTGAGAGAGTGTGACTTGGAGTTACCATTGCCATCTTCTGAGGCTGAGAGAGTGTGACTTGCCAAGGTTCACCTAAGTCCAAAACACACTGCAGCAATAATCCAATCTGAGACCGCTTTAAGTGCCCTGGCTCAGTGCTAGGGAATTCTGGGAAATTTAGTTTTGTGAGACACTGAGCCTTCTCTGTCAGAGGGCTCTGGTGCCATAATAAACTCCATTTCCCAGGATTCCCTAGCACTGGGCCAGGGCATTTAAAGCCCTATTGCTGCTGTGGGTTTTGGACCTTACTTGGCCACAAACTGTCCATAGCCTGCAATGCATCTCATAATTCTGTTGGCAGTCCCTCCCTCCCAACACTTTCTCATTTCCCCCCCAAAACCAGCGCAAAGCTGGCAGATGGAAAGAGGTTTTAAAGCAGCATTTAAATCTGCCATATTTGTTTTTAAAAGACTAAATGTCC
>NW_024824030.1:0-1670 GCF_019175285.1 Sceloporus undulatus
GGTCACATTTCCCCTGTCAATGCCCAGACGGAGATCATCGACTAAGGCGACCATGGCAGTCTCCACTCCGTGTCCCGCTCTGAAGCCAGTTTGAAATGGGTCCAGATAATCGGCTTCATCCAAGACTGCTTGGAGTTGAAAGCGACTTAGGGAGCTGGGGATGTTTAGCCTGGATAAGAGAAGGTTAAGAGGTGAAATGATAGCCCTGTTTAAATACTTGAAGGGATGTCATATTGAGGAGGGAGATGACTTGTTTTCTGCTGCTCCAGAGACTAGGGCCCGGAGCAATGGATGCAAGTTGCAAGAAAAGAGATTCCACCTCAACATTAGGAAGAACTTCCTGACAGTAAGTGCTGTTCAACAGTGGAACAAACTCTCTCGGTGATTAAATCACAGGAAGCAAGAGATGGAAAGACCTCCAAGGGGCAAATCGGACTTAGCCCCTTCAGGATCCAGAACCTATGAATAAATTTTATTTGTATAGAACTTATAATCAAAGTTATATACCAGAAGACTTAAATCAAACTGAATTGAACGAGAAGTATCCAAAATACCCAATGTTTCGTGTAAATGGGAGTGTTATGCTTGGGTTGGGACAGGGAAGCATATGTTCTGGTTGGCAACCTCAAGACCTGAACATATGGTTCTTCTTCGACAAATGGACTACCAATTCTCATCCAAGAAACTATCAATGTGTAGGGGTGGGATACTTGATTTTTCCAGTTCTTGTATATAAGTCTCAGGATCTCCAAGTTAGGCAAAAGCGGGATGCCTGTGGTGGGGTTTTTGGACCAGATTGTTCTGACACTATGATCATAGATATCAATTGTCAGATGGTACATCAATTGGGAGGGCTGTCAAAGGAGCTTTCACAGGAATCCTTACTTTGGGAGCATATCTGGGAATGATAGCACAAGAAAATTGGAAGAGCATACTGTGACTTGCCTACAGACTGGAAAGTTCAATAAATGCTACTGGAGAAATAGTATGAATGTTACAATTTGAAATTGAAGAATTAAATCAAATGATAATGCAGCAGAGATTAGCCTTAGATTATCTGTTAGCTGCAAAAGGGTTTTTTTTTGTAAAATGATATTGAAGGAGTTAAAGGAATAGAAGAGAATTGGTCTCTTTATGGATGGCTGAGTGATTTGTGGCCATCTGCTGTATGGGTAAAAGGAAATCCTTATGGTAATAGCTATGGTGGTGGTTATGATTTGTGTGATAACCTGTTGTTTTCCAATTCTAATTTGTATGTGTCAAGTTAGTATCGTTTCAGTGATACCTAAGAAGAAAGAAGATGAATTTGAATTATGAATCATGATTGAGTGTGCTATTGTTTTCTTTTCTTTCTTTCTTTCTTTCCCTTTCACACAATATACTTCATAGTATTATCACACATATCTCATTATTACATTTAACCAGATTATGTAACCTTTTATAGTAATAACTTTGTGACAATCAATTTTGAATTAATTGATTATCAAGAGGGGGTGTATGTAAGATGAATGAGTGAGTTCTGACTTAAACCCAGAGCTGAAGAACCAAAGAACCAAGGAATTGTGCTTTAAACATAGCTAAAAGAACAAACAAGATGGTTCCGCGCAAAGCACTGATGTGACGAAGGTATTTGGCAACCGAGGCGAGGAAAGTCTAAAACTTGGAAGCTG
>NW_024824031.1:0-1670 GCF_019175285.1 Sceloporus undulatus
CCACTCCAAATGTCTTTGGAGCTTATCACATGGGAGGAATTTCTCTTAATTTCAGATGAAAAGAAAGTGAGTCAGAACGCATTTACGTGAATACGCTAGTTCAGCAAATTTACATGAATTCGAATTGCATTCGAACTGACTTCCCATTGCCCAGAAATAGCTTGCTATTGCCCGAAATTGCGTGTGATCACCTCTCACGCAATAACGTGAAACCCCATGATTGCATTCAGACTGACTTCCCATTGCCCAAAATTGCGTGTGGTAGTCTATCATGCAATAACGTTAAACCCCATAATTGTGTTTGGATTGCCATTGGATTATACTTCCAATTTCCGTTGTCTGATAAATACCTAACTTAGCTTAAGGTGGGTCGACTCTACCCAGGGCTAACCGACAGGATTCAGGCCATAGCAAACATATTATCTGATTTGGCCTTTAAGGTCCTAAGTTCAGGGCAGGGAAAAGTCTATTAATTATTTGTAAGCTGCCCTGATAGCCTTTTGGCCGAAGAGTGGGGTGTAAATAATAATAATAATAATAATAATAATAATAATAATAATAATAAATCATGATTGTACTTGACAAGATTGCATATCCATTTGGATCATTGTCTTCTCTCCTTTGTGAAGCGCTATGTAAAGCCTATGGCGCTAAACAAATAAACATAAACATAATAATAATAATAATCCAGCAGTCCCCTGCTTATTCTACAGGTGAGGGGCTAATGCACTGCCAAAAGGCTGAGACCACTGAAGTGCAGAACACTTCATATTACTGTATATTATATTATATTATATTATATTATATTATATTGTATTACTGTCTAAGCACAAATATAAATATGAATACCTGTCCAGTGCTGCACCACAAATGACTTCTCTGCTATACAGTACACAGACTGAATGGAAAGATGGTGCCAAGTTGGAAAAAAAGCAGTGCACAGTTGCAAAAGTGTCATGCAAAGTGCCATCTTTTTGGTCGGTCAGCATACTGTATACAGGTTGAGCTTCCCTTATCCAAAATGCTTGGAACCAGAAGTATTTTGGATTTTGAAGGAAAAAAGAAGTTGGAATGTTTGCACATATATAATGAGATACCATGGAGATGGGACTAGGGAACAATATTTCTGACACAGAGATAGGAAGGCACTATAAGCAAAACTCCATAAATTAATCCCGACATGTTGCTGCGTATGGGTTCAGAGACACAGAAGAACTTACGTGTTCGTTGTACATGTCCAGAAATCCACTGAAAACACAGAAATGGCTCATTAGAGGCTGCTTGGCATCTTATTCCAGTCAACTATACATGGCAAAAGGTGGCTGGGCTAAGTGTGGTCCTTGGGCCACTTCCAACCTTTAGGACTTTATTTGAAATTAAGAGAAAACCCCTTTCAACATTTTGCACTGTGCTTCTCAGCCACAAAGGACGTTTCGGACTTCCCCTGGATAGAAATGTAGGACACATCCTGGAAAAGGAGGACCTCTGGTCACCCTGTCCTTGTTGCAAAAGGTTGCAAAAGACAAAGAATCTCGACCGAAGTTTCAAGGAGTTTTACCTGTTCAGAGTCAAAGAGACCTTGAGCTTGCTGTCAAGAACAGAAGCATCCGCTGGAAAAGAATAGACCTGCCAAAAAAGAAAAAAGGGATGAATTCCTCCATTCACTAAAA
>NW_024824032.1:0-1670 GCF_019175285.1 Sceloporus undulatus
TTTTTTTTTAAACCAAAAGACAAGCCCTTCCGGAAATAACCACCTATACGAAATACTCATTTTCCTAAGATGTGTAGTTAAGAAGAAGTAGTCCTTCCTCAATCTCAGAACTTTTGAGGGGATGTCCTTAAAAACATGAAGAGTTTGACCATCTATAATTAAAGATGTCTCATTAGTCTTTTTCAACAGTAGGTCTCTAGAAAGTTTTTTCAAAAAAATTATAATCACGTCCCTAGGGACCTTTTTCTGCTTAGCAATCGCTGAATTCAATCTGAAGATGCGATCTATCCCAAAGGAGAAAAACTGCAGATCACACTGTAAAAAATCAGCTAGTTTTGGAACCAATGATTCCATTAGGTCCTCACCTTCTGTCTCCCTTAGCCCTCTAATTTTAATCGATTTCTCCCTGGCCTTGCATTCCCATTTTAAATTTTCTTCAATTTGATATCTTTGGGTGTTGCTTATTTCTAATACTTTTTCCTCTTGTGTTTTAAAGTTCTGTTCAAGAGCATCCAATTTAGATTTAATTCTAGATAACTCTGCAGTTGATTTATCCATAGATTTTCTCATTTCTTTAAAGTCTGATCTTAACTCAGCCCGAATTTCAGCTTTAAATGAAGTCATTTCTGTTGAAAGGGATGCCACTTTTTCACCTAAGTCCAATATCATTTTCTTAAGGTCCTCCATTAGATTCGGATTAATAGCCGTGCCTTCTCCTACTTGCTGGAACTGCTCTATGGATGGTCTCCTCACATGCAAAGAAGCCGGCGGTTTTGCAGCCTGGCTTTTCTTTTTAGGGTCCATTTATGGTTTCTTCAAACAAATTGTCTTGATTACTGTGCTCAAAACACCAAATACAAGCTTTTAGGTTATTGATGTTCCTTCCTTCAAAGCACCAAATACAAACTTAATGTTCTCGCCAGGACCAAACAAACACAGACCCAGCTCTAATAAGCCATGCAGCTGTTAGAGGCCACTCCAAATTAATTAGCATTCAAGCACAGCTGAGCGTTAGAAGTCCTTGGGAAGATTGTGAGTAGCAGTTTATGTTTTATAAACTATAAATTATAACAGATTTGTTTCATCCTCCTACGAACAACAAGAAAGGAGTTTGTATATTCCTTAACTGTGCAATATAGAAAGATAAAAACGGAGCCTCTTTTAAAGACGAACCTCCAAACGGTATTTTCCTAAACTCCAGAGCAACTCTTTAAGGTCCACATAAATTCTATAGATTATTCTTCTTCAAATGTAGAAGTGTTAATTCTGGTAATTACCAACAAGTTGTCCCAAGATCTCCTCCAATGCTTCAGGATTCAGCCTTCACAAACAAGCTTAAAGAGTAAATTGTAGGCTTTGCTTTGCGTTTAAAACGCAGCAGGGACGCGGCCGCGGCAGCTCCTCTTGACGACCCCCGGCAATAGGAAGGGAGCTCCGTTGAGCTGAGCTCTCAGTCCTTCTATGCTAGGGGGGTATTTTGGTAGAGCCCCGTCTGGCTTTCCCTTTTCCAGGAAAGATTCGGCCGACCGCTGGTCGGCCCCGATACCGTGTCCCGCGGAACGCTGCCCTGAGCCTTCTCAGGTGCGTCCGTTCGCTCCGCCTTACAACCGGAAATCCCTCAATATACATACATTTTATGGCCTTTTAGAATGTCTCGGGCTACGGTCCTA
>NW_024824033.1:0-1669 GCF_019175285.1 Sceloporus undulatus
AATATGTTTAGGAAGAAAGAGCCATTTTCCATCACAATAAAATGGAATTTAGTGGTTTTAAGTAATGTACATAAGTTGGAAAATATCTGAAGGCACACAACAACAACAACAACAACAAGAGCTTCATATTAGATATTGTAATAATGATGCAAATAGTTCAAAAAGGGCAAAACTTACTTCCTTTGATGTGCAAAAGAAAGGCTAGAAAGGAATCTGTCAGGATTACATTTTGTATAGTATGCTTTGCCACTGAATTGACAGTTGGGTCTGATAACCTCTGAGATCAATTTAAGCTATAGTTCTAATTAGTTCTTGTGGTGCCATGTACTGAGATGTTGCCAAAGTAGATAATTACCCTGATTTGGAATATGATGTTTTGTGGCTTTTAATGCTCAGCTCTATTATAAATTGAGTAGCAATTCTCCCAGAATGTTCTTCCACACAGGCAACAGCACAAAATGTTTGGTCTGCTCATCTGTGGCCAATATGCAATTACTCTGTAGGTATAAGTACAAACTTTAAATGTTACCTCATTTATTCTTGCTGCAACTCTCATTAGTTGCTACGAAAAAAACATGAATGGCATAGCAAAATATTTTGTAGGTCCAAGGGGGTGCTGTAAAGTTCTCAGCCTGACTAAAAAGGGAATGACCTAGAGCCATGAAAATTGCATGCTGTTCCATATATTCACCTGGAAGTTCGATGCCATCAGCACATCATTTCTGAAGTTCTTTAACCCTTCCAAATAAATAAATAAAAAATTCTGATGTCTGGTAATTGAAATACCATAAGTCTAAAAAATTATGCTCAAAAATTGACCCCAAAATCCCAGGTCAACTTATTTACCAGTAGCTATGGAAATGTGATAGCAACTCTGCCATGCAGGAATACATTTCAGAACAGAGTGCCATCCAGCTTCTGTTTAAAAACTTCCAAAGAAGGAGATCATGGTAATGTAACCATGTTTCATCAATAGGGGAAATTATCACTAGAACACTCAAAATGCTGTCGAATCAACTTGGAGGTATCCACTCAATTTTGTTTCTGGTCAGCATTCAAACATTTCAGTATCCACCTGGCTGACATCTTCTGCACAGCCAATTGCTCATAAATTATAAACCCAATGCATTGCTGGGGTATCTCTAGTGTCTCAACAATTGTATTAGCTGAGATTCACCAATCTGCCAAAATCAGGTCATGAACATGCTCAACAATTTCTGGAGTTGACATTGTTGAAGGCCTCCCAAACATTGCTGCATCTTTGATCTCAAAAATTCCACACTGAAAGTTAGCAAATCTCTTATTTACAGTTAAGTATGACGGGCACTTGTCACTCACTGTTTGCATCATACACTCATGGATTTCTGGTGGAGTTTTCTTCTGTGGGAACAGGAACGTCATGATGGCCCAGAGTTCAGCACTTGAAGATTCTAAACTTGACATGGTTCTATCAATGATCTGGGGAGGGATCAGAAAACGGAGCTGAAAACTGGCAGTTTACAATACAAAACACCACTCTTTCAAGCTAGAGTGACAAAATGACACTCAAACTTTTAGAAGTGGTTCAGGCCAACAACTTTTTGGCATCCCTCTTACAAGTTCTTTTTAAAAACATGGTGCATCTTTACTTTGAATTAAATTATATTTAGATATATAATTATATTGCTCT
>NW_024824034.1:0-1669 GCF_019175285.1 Sceloporus undulatus
GAATAGGCAGCCAATGTAAGTCTTTAAGTACTGAAGTACTGAAGTAGACTTCAGTAAGCTGTTAATGGCTAGGGCTCTTGGAGGACTCCATTGTTTTCCTCCCCAAGTGGCTTTTGCGTAAGCTGGAAGCTGTGTAAAATGCATCTGTGCATGGTGCAGGCGCACTGTACTAGCAAACAAGAATAAATTCCTATTATAAAGATGTTGGAGCCACGTTTTTCCATTCTTAAATCAACCTATTACAGAAATATTTTTGTTGTTGTTAACTGCTCTTGAGTTGATCTCAACTCATGGATACCTTATGAATGAGACATCTCCAAGACCCTCTGTCCTCCACTGCTCTGCTTAATTCCTGCATCCCCATAAAACCCGTGACCTCCTTGATAGAGTCCCATCCATCTAGTATGTGGCCTTCCTCTCTTCCTACTTCCCTACACCTTTCCCAGCATTATTGTCTTTTCCAATGAGTCCCTACTTTTCATGATGTGTCCAAAATACGACAGCCTCAGTTTGGCCATCTTGGCTTCCAGGGAGGTTTCTGGCTTGATCCGCTCTAGGACCCATTTGTTTGTCCTTTTGGTTGTCCATGGGATCCTCAGCACTTTTCTGCAGTACCCCATCTCAAATGAATGGATTGTCCTCTTATCTTCTTTCTTAAGTGTCCAGCTCTCACATCCATACATAGTAATAGAGAATACAATGGCTTGTATGATTCTAACTTTTGTGCTCAGTTGTATATCTTTGCATTTTAGAATCTTTTCTAGTACTTTCATAACCAATCTCCCCATTCTTAATCTTCTTCTGATTTCCTGACTGTAGTCCTCATTTCTATCGATGCTTGATCCCAGGTATGGGAATTCTTTTACTATTTCTATTTCTTCATTGTCTAGGTTGAACTTGTGAAGGCCCTTGGTGGTCATTATTTTTGTGTACTTTATGTTCGACATTAAGCTTGCCTTTGCACTCTCTTCTTTGATCTTCCTAAGTAGCAACGTACCATTTCCAAAAAAACATGTTAACCCTTCTGTTGTATTAAAAGGGGAGCAAGGGAATCCTGCTGTTACATATTATAGTGAAGAAAGCTGAGGGTTAAAAATCAAATAATTTGAAATTTGATGCTGGAGTTGACTTCCATGGATACCATGGACTGCCAAAAAGGCAAGCAAATGGGTCTGAAAGCAAATAAAACTTGAACTCTCAGTACAAGCCAAAAAAACCAAACTCAGGTTACCATACTCTGGAAATTTCTTGAGATGACATGACTCACTGAAAAAAACAACAATACCTGGTTAATGGTAGAAAGGAGGAAAAGGGGGAGACTGGCCTACGGGTGGATTGAATCAATCATAGCCCTGAGTATGCAAGATCTGAGGAGAGCAGTTGTTAACCATGACTCTTGGAGGGTTGATACATAGGGTTGCCTTGATAGCAGATAAGACTAACCAATGGGCTACCCACTCCTACAATGGAGTGCATGTAGGGGCAAATTCAGAGCAAATGGCCAGTCACTGTATTAAAAACAGAGTGTGATGATGTTTCTTTGAGGGACTACAGCTCCCAGAATCTTCACCCAGCAGTGCCATCAGCCCTGCTGGCTGGAAAATTCTGTGAGACATAATCTAAAAGTCACTTTGCCCAGATTTGACTGAAAACAATTACAGTATTGGAG
>NW_024824035.1:0-1669 GCF_019175285.1 Sceloporus undulatus
ATGTATTCTGTATAAAACATTACATATACCCTCGCTCTTGAGATATTCGACCAGGATACAGCTACTCAATGGTTATGCTAAAGCCATTATTTTAAATGTACTGTTAAACCTCTTTGGGAACTTGTAGTTGAAAGATTTAGGGTTTTAAGTTATGTATAGAAATGCATTCTTTTACTATTGATAGAATATGATATATTCGGATGTCCTGAAATATTTGTAATTTATTATTTTGCTTCTATTTTTTTACAAGCTGGCCACGTTCCATAATAAATTATTCATTCATTCATTATTAGTAGTAATCTATTATTATTATTATTATTATTATTATTATTAAATTAATATATTATATAATTATAAAATTACCTTCAGGCTAAGTGTGTAAGGTGTCCAAGAAACATAAATGAATTTCTAGGTTTAGATTTGGGCCCCGTCTCCAAGATTTCTTATTATATATTATATCTCCAAATATACCAAAATGTAATCTATTTCTGCTCTCAGGAGTTTTGGAGAATAAGCAGAAATTAATTTTGGGTTTAGAGATGTGTCCCACTTCCAAAAATATTTCATTACCTATCTGCAAATATTGCAATACGGAAAACACTTCTGGGCCCAGGAATTTTGGAGGATAAGGAGCCTCTACATAAGAAACATAAATGAATTTTGTGAAGACATCACACTCCCCGCAAAAAATTTCAACGAAATTTTGCAACCTTATGACCTAGCAAATACAGTAAAAAAGTTCTATCTAACACTGAACAGGGTAACTAAGTCAGTCAAAGGTCTTTGATACTTGACCACTTTGTCTTCTCTTATAGTTCTTACAGTGGCTGTCTCTGAAAGTTGCAAAAAGAATGCCTCTCGATATTTGATCTATGCTCTATAGGAACATATTGTCTGGGCACAGTAAGGTGTTCAATGTTTTTGATCTGAGACGCCCAGGCCTTCCATGCTAAGTCCAGGGCTGGGGAAAGATTTTCAGTCTCACAGATGGCTGGGAGAGAAAAGCCAAAGAGCTTCCCTGATACAGGAGATGCTGAAGATGGTGGTGCATTGTCCACTGGAACACCTACTCCCCGCCAGAAGGCCCAGTTTATAATGGATCTTTTCCTTTTAAATGGCTTTTGGCTCAACTCATTCAGCTCATGGCCAGTGGCCAGGCGACTTGGCTTGAGAATGAACTGGCACTGAAGTTCACAGGGCAGCTGTTCCATCAGGAAGGCCCCCTGAAGGTCCAGAGGGCAGACACAGTCTTTTGATCCCTTCATCTGAGGAAAAGTGTCACAAATGTGGCTCATTTTGATTCCAAACGGATATTCATGTCCAATAAGGGGATACGGAGCATCTTCTTTCCCAGAGTTCACCCACAGCTGATAATCTTTTTCAGAGCCATTAATTCCAAGCTGCTGCAGGGCCATGAGGATCACATCATTTGCTGTGTCCATGTTGGTTACGATTAAAGTTTTTGAATATTCACAGTTTCCAACATCCTTTGCAATAATATTCAAGGGAATGCTCTTGGGGTAGTGTTTTGCTTTCTCTTCTTTTATTCGACTTTGAAGGGAAGTCAGCCGCTTCTCTTTCTGTTCCACGAAACTGAAACTAGCAACGCAGTTAGTGGTGGGCCATCCTAAAACGAAAGACTTTTCCAGGCTAGTACTGCCCTCGCAGA
>NW_024824036.1:0-1669 GCF_019175285.1 Sceloporus undulatus
GCTTTATCTTCTAAAAGGCAGCTGAAGTGTTGCTTCTTGCTCTGAAGAACGAGAGGAAACTTCTGGCATCCAAAAGGCTAACATTCTCTGGAGTTATATCTGATAATATGTATGTATGTATTATGTATACAAAGAACAATTACAATACACAAATCAGCTTCAATTGATCTACTCTGAATAAGATACTGATGTAATGCAGAATAACATATAAACAATCATAATGTAAAAACTAATTTCAGTTTATTGCTATGAATAACCTACTAATGTAGGTAATGACTTCTACAAAAAATAATATAAACAAGGGCAATTGTGAGTACAGGTACACAAAGGCTTCAGTACAATGACAATACATATAATTAAGAATGGGCTACAACAAAACAACAAAAGGAACAATTACAAGACACAAACTGCCTCCAATATATCTGCTCTTGGTGACATGCTAAAATAGATGCTATGAAACTAAATAAAGTGCTGTTATCCCTGTCTTTGGGAACTGATGGAGCACATTTCAAGACAAAAGGTCTTCCTCAGCCACAGGGGAGCAGGCTGTTATCTGAGATACTCTAGTTCTCACTCCTTCCAAAAATGTGCCAGATACGTATTTTGCAGCCAATCTTCCTCTCCTCTCCGGCATGAAACCTGTCCTGGTTTTGGGATCTTCTGGGGAGGCCCTGGTTGCTGTCCATGGACCTCTCAGGTGCATTTGGGGGGAAGGCAGGAGAGGGCTGCTTGGGGGCTGCTCTCAGGATTGGGAACCCCTTCTTATCCTTGCCATTTTCATTAATATTCTGCTCCCCTCGATTTGGGACACAAGGCAGATTCTGACCATTAAACAACCGTTGTTTTTGTTGTGTGTCTTGAAGTGGTTTCTGACTTATGGCTACACTATCCTGGGTTGTTCTTGGCAAGATTTAGACAATAAAATAGAATTAAAACCAAACTAAACAAACTCAGCTCCTTTTCTGGAAAGTGTAACCAAAGAGGCCTGGAAGGGACATTAAATGGGAAGAAGGGGAAAGGGGTAAATGTTGAGGGGGTCTCTTTTCCTGGAGTTTGCACCCATTGCTCCTTCTCCCGGTCTCTGGAGGGGTCTGCTGGGGGGGAGGGAAAGCATGGAATTCTGGGAGTGGGATTTGAGAGCTAAGCCTAAAGTCCGATACACTCGATTTATTTGGTCTTCTAGGGAAGATTGAGGCTTGCTTTGCTCTGAGAGCCATTGAATTCTATCTTTGGTGGTCCATGGAAGACTGCATAAGTGTTGCACATGTAAAACACCTCCATTTGTACTTTCTGCAGGTGTGCAAAGAACCAAGATGGCCTCCAAAGGAAAGAAGAGAGGAGAAGCAACCCTCAGTTCCTCCTTCATGGAAGAAATTGGAGGAAAGAAGGCCTGGGACAGTTAATGTCCAGCCCTTCTTTGTTATAGTGAAGCCATTGGGAATTTGAGAGACTGGGATGCAATGGTGGTCAGTTATGTACAATCCTCTGTTTTCAGTGATTAGTTGATCCGTCGTCCCTGCCATCTTGCCCTTGCTTCCCCTCCCAGCCAATCAGGGCCAGTGATGGATTGAGGGATATGGATTCTAGCCAATCAGGGCCAGGGATGGAGGGAGGGACTGGGATTCCAGCCAATGATGGCCCCTCAGAGTGTCCTCAGGAGGACTTCTTC
>NW_024824037.1:0-1311 GCF_019175285.1 Sceloporus undulatus
TTTTTCCTTCCCTTTCCTTCTTCCCTCTCTTCACTTTCCTTCATTTTCCTCCTCTTCATCCCTCCTTCTTTCCTCCTGTCTCCTTCCTTCCTCCCTTCTCTCATTCTTCATCCTTCTCTGCACAAAACTCAACTTGCCATAATTCGCCTAATTTCCTGCTAATTAACACTTTGTTGGCTTTGTTACGTGATGCATATCTGTATTTTTCCTAACGACGGACCAGCCAGGTAGGTCAGTTTCGTGCGATTTGCAAATGGAGGGTTGAAAAAAATCGACGTGGAGGAACGGCGCGGCTTTTGGTTGGTGGCATCTGCTCTTTCGCCATCTGCGGCATATCAGTTACTGAGCCAACTAAAGCAGCGTTAATTAATTCTGATAATAACAGGTATCTGATATCAGCAGAAAGGCTGGAAAGCGTCCAAACATACCAGATCCCAGGGAATGAATCTGCCATGGAGGAATACAGAGAATTCTTCTGCCATGCAGGAATACATAGGACACTAGAGTCAGAAGGGTAAGGGTCCTATAGTCCAACCCTCCTTCTGCCATGCAGGAATCCATAGAAACGGGGAGTCAGAAGGGAATATTAAAGGCCATAGTACAACCCTCCTTCTGCCATGCAGGAATACATAGGATCTTAGAGTCAGAAGGGACTACTAAGGGCCATATAGTCCAACAGTCCTTCAGCCATGCAGGAATACATAGGATCCTAGAGTCAAAAGGGACTACTAAGGGCCATATAGTTCAACCCTCCTTCAGCCATGCAGGAATACATAGGATCCTAGAGTCAGAAGGGACTACTAAGGGCCATATAGTTCAACCCTCCTTCAGCCACGCAGGAATACATAGGATCCTAGAGTCAGAAGGGACTACTAAGGGCCATATAGTACAACCCTCCTTCAGCCATCTAGGAATACATAGGATCCTAGAGCCAGAAGGGACTACTAAGGGCCATATAGTCCAGCGCTCCTTCTGCCATGCAGTAATACATAGGATCCTAGAGCCAGAAGGGACTACTAAGGGCCATATAGTCCAACCCTCCTTCCGCCATGCATGAATACATAGGATCCTAGAGTCAGAAGGGACTACTAAGGGCCATATAGTCCAATCCTCCTTCTGCCATGCAGGAATACATAGGATCCTCAAGTCAGAAGGGACTACTAAGGGCCATATAGTCCAGCCCTCCTTCTGCCATGCAGTAATACATAGGATCCTAGAGGCAGAAGGGACTATTAAGGGCCATAGAGTCCATGTTTCCTTCTGTCATGCAAGAATGCATAGGATCCTAGAGTCAGAAGGGACTACTAAGGG
>NW_024824037.1:1411-1669 GCF_019175285.1 Sceloporus undulatus
ACACTAGAGTCAGAAGGGACTACTAAGGGCCATATAGTCCAACCCTCCTTCTGCCATGCAGGAATACATAGGATCTTCAAGTCAGAAGGGACTACTAAGGGCCATATAGTCCAGCCCTCCTTCTGCCATGCAGTAATACATAGGATCCTAGAGGCAGAAGGGACTATTAAGGGCCATAGAGTCCATGTTTCCTTCTGTCATGCAAGAATGCATAGGATCCTAGAGTCAGAAGGGACTACTAAGGGCGATATAGTCCAA
>NW_024824038.1:0-1449 GCF_019175285.1 Sceloporus undulatus
TGGGGTAACATCTTTCTCTCTTAACACTGAGATTGTCTTGTCTGTCACTTTCCTTGTTTACAGAATTACTTGTCAGTCATGAGAGAATCCACACAAGAAAGAAGTCACATAAATGTCAGCATTGTGGGAAAAATTTTGCTTACAAGTCAGTCCTAGTGGCACATCAGAGAGTCCACACAGGAGAGAAGCCATACAAATGCCAGCATTGTGAGAAATGTTTTACTTCAACGTCACACCAAGTGAGACATCAAAGAATCCACACAGAAGAGAAGCCACACAAATCTCAGAAGTGAACTAACAAGAAGTCAAGAAGGAATACAAAAATATATGTTCTATCCAGTTGTGATAAAACACCTTTGTGATTTTGTGTGTTAGGTTTGTCTGTCCATATGTCTGTTTTAAATTTATATTGTGTTAAGTTTAGGTTTTTATTGTTATTAGTATAGATCATTGCTTTTAATTATCAACTTGGCTGGGGATTATGGGTTGTGGTATAGGTTAGCTAGATAGAGGGGTGGGATTTGTTGCAGCCGGCTAGAATAGTAATGGGAATGATAGCATTTGGGATTTTTGGGATGTTGGCTGAAGAATGTTGTGGGTTGGTAGTCCCAGAAAGGGGGCTAGTTTCTGGGAATGTCAAAGGGGGCCTTGTTACCTGTGGGGCATAGACTGTGGGAATTGGAGGTGGGGGCTATGTTTGGAAGAGGGTGGACGTTTAGGTTTTGGGGTTTTAATGCATTCTTTGGCTTGGGGAGGGCAGTTCTGCCTTAAACTCTGAATTTCTGATTATATGTTCTCAATAAAGCTCTTTGCTATTTCAGCACACTGGACTCTTTGATGCACATAAGTTCAGTATTTGCACAAAACTGACACTTTGTTCTCTCTTCAGTCCTCAGCTCCATTCCCAGCCACAAGAAGCAAACACACACACATATAACAACATAGACAGACAGAGCTGTATGTACAAAGCAAAGCCTTTCTTTCCTGCCTTTCCCTCCTGAGTCTAGCTTCTTACCTTGGGCTCCATTCCGACCTCCTCCAACTCTCCTCAGAGGGAGGGAGGGAGGGGAGGCTGCTAAACCCCTGGCGCACTCTTTCCCTTCCTGCAAAGGCCACCAGTGGAATAAGCAGCACCAGCAGCAAAGTCTTGGCTATTCCTCCATATGCTATGGAGGGGGCTTTGGGGGCATGTGCGCATGTGCAGCCTCAGCCCCTGAAGCCATTGCTTCTCTAATAGTCCTCTATTCTGAGGGAGGGAGGGAAGTGAGGGAGCCTTCATTCGTTCGAAGGTATGTCTGGAGGGTCTTCTGGAGGATCCTTGGGGGGGTTATAAGAAGAAAGAAAACCCCTCTGCTCCCCCCCCCCAAACAAAGGCAGGGGCCCTGCCCTGAGCACCCAGGAATCACCAAGGAAGGGGGAGGGAGGGAGGGAAGGAGGGAGGGAGAGGAA
>NW_024824038.1:1481-1669 GCF_019175285.1 Sceloporus undulatus
TTTTAATGTATTCTTTGGCTTGGGGAGGGCTGTTCTGACATAAAATCTGAATTTCTGACTATGTGTTCTCAATAAAGTTCTTTGCTATTTCAGCACACTGGACTCTTTGATGCACATAAGTTCAGAATTTGCACAAAACTGACACACACACACACACACACCCCAAAATAGACAGACAGAGCTGTATG
>NW_024824039.1:0-900 GCF_019175285.1 Sceloporus undulatus
TCTATGATTCTATGATCTTTCATGGTTCAGCTCTTCCTAATGGATAAAAAACAACCCGGTATTTGCAAATCAGACTTTGATCTAGAACAGGAAATAATGTTGAATAAAGATGCTTTGTTAGCAAGACTTTATAATTGTATTCTTAAAAATCTATACAGAAGAGGAAGTTATTAAACACAATATGATCAGATGATCTCAAAACTGTCAAAGAGAGTTATGATAAAACAATTTTGATGGTATTTAACACCAGAGAGAATAAGAAAGATGTATAAGAATTGCAGTAATTTGTGTTGGAAATGTGAAAAGGAGCAGGGCTCAGTCTATCAAATGTTTTGGACTTGAGGGAAAGCGATACAACTTTGGAAGCTGATTTATTTTGAAATTAAGAAAGTTGTCACTGTATCTTTTAAATTCTTGCCTGAAATTCTTTGCTTAATATAATAGAACAATCCATAGGAAAAAACACATGGTAAAATATTATTTTATATGTTGTCATCTGCAAGAATAGTGTTTGCTCAGAGATGGAAAACTAAAGAAATACCTTCAAAAGAAAATTGGATATTTAAGCTGCTGAACATGATGGAAATGGACAAACTCTCAAAGGAATTAGAAAGGAGCGTCAAATTTATATAAAGGAGACTGGAATAATATAACTGAATATCTCCAGAAGCATGGAGGGAAAATGCTACTTTAGGGATAGAACTAATTTAAGTTGAAGTGTTTTAATTTATTCAAACAAATATAACAGCTGTAAAACAGAAGTATCTTGGGAGGTTAAAAGCCCAATGATGTTTAGTTTAATCTAATTAGAGTGATTTTGTATCAACTGTTTTACAATTTAAATGAGGACTGCAAGAGAAAATAAATGATTTGTAAGGATAAGTCTAAGTAGAACAATAT
>NW_024824039.1:1000-1669 GCF_019175285.1 Sceloporus undulatus
ATAACAGCTGTAAAACAGAAGTATCTTGGGAGGTTAAAAGCCCAATGATGTTTAGTTTAATCTAATTAGAGCGATTTTGTATCAACTGTTTTACAATTTAAATGAGGACTGCAAGAGAAAATAAATGATTTGTAAGGATAAGTCTAAGTAGAACAATATATATTTGGTTTTTTACTTATTAACAGATAATTAAAAAATAAAAGTTAGTCTGGTAGTTTGGAAGCAGCGGATGGTAAATGCGAGTAATAGATTTGTCTTTAACACTTAGTGCTATGGAATCCTGGGATTTTACCTTTGGACACTTAGCCTTCTCTGCCAGAGAGCTCTGGTGCCACAACGAACTACAAATCCCAGGATTCCACAGGAAGGAGCCAGGAGAGTTAAAGTGGTTTCGAACTGGATTATTTCTGCAGTCCAGATACAGCCTGAGTCGGTTCTAAAAGGGCAGAAGCACCCAAGTCTTGTTTTTACCTTCCCAATAACGGTTTTCCTTTAAAAGAAATAGCAGTCAGCTTATCTGTCTACCGTATATACTCGATTATAAGTCCAACCCCCTGCAATACAGAAAGTCTCAATCAAAGCATCCCCAAAAGATGGCATAGAGGGTTCTGCTGGGTCAGGCTGTCTGGCTTGGTTGCCCCTCATTCTCCCAGTGGCCAAACCAGTTGC
>NW_024824040.1:0-1669 GCF_019175285.1 Sceloporus undulatus
AATCGGCGGCAATCGGCGGCAGGACTGCGCAGGGGCCGGCAGGAAGGCCTTGGCGGGCCAGATCCGGCCCGCGGGCCACAGGTTGCCGACCCCTGGTCCAGACATTTTCCTCATTATTTTGCAGACAGGTAACATCAGTTCCCCCTGGGTTTTTAATAAATCATATTTAATGGATTTTATTGCATAGTTATTTTTGCAGTTAATTTCTGTTTTTATTGTAAACCACTTCAGATCATTTTTAAAAATGAAAAGTGGTATAAAATGTTCCTCAAATGAACAAAATAAATGAAATCAACTTAGTTCGTCATTTGGAGATACACTACCTCAGAACATGGAGGCTCCAATTAGCTACTGGTAGCTGTTGACTTTCTGAGTAGTACTACGTGTGGGTTGATGTATTCAAGGAAGCTATGGTTCCAGGTATGCAAGAACTGAGCAGGGCAGTTGATGACTGGGGGGATCTTGGTAGTCTCTCATTGACACAGGCACCATATGTCAAAGTTGACTTGATGGCAAACAGCAACAATAAACAAACAAACAACAGGAGACATTAACAGTAGAGATGGTGGTGTCTTTGTTGTCTTTATGCCTTGCTGGAGACATTTATCTTGTTGAACTAGATAGGCCTTTGGTCAGGTCCAGTCAAGGTGACTCTTCTTCAACCTGTCAAAAATACCCTGTACAGCGTTAAAAAATAGTGCAATCCCATTCTAATTTAGGGTATGGTTGTGGTGTTGCGCTTAGAGTAGGGAAACCCTTGTCAGTTTTAAAACTTACCCATTATCTTAGGACAGTATTTTCTCACGTTAACTTACCATATAAGTGGCCATGAGTTGTAAAAGGCAGAGAGAGGGAGGAAAACAACCTTGATGTGTATCATGGCATTCAGGGTGATGTACATCTATTGCACTTACAGTTAAGATATTAAGAAATGACACTGATTAGTTTTTTACAAAATGTTTCTTATGTATTGCTGCTGATGATGTTTTAAGAGCTATTTCTTAATTTTAAGAGTGTATCATCACTGTAGTTTTAATTGAATTATAATGATGGTTTGTGCATTGTGAAGTCTTGTTTCCTGACTTTAAGGGAAATTAAGATCTAAAAGTCAAAATATGATTCATGTATTAAATATAATAATAAAACAAATGAGAATGCAGCACACATCAATACCAAAAGACAGGGTGAGTTAGGCTATGCTGGTCAAAGAATCATAGCAACTGTTCCAAGGGCTCTCTAATTTGTGAATACAAAAAAAATGTGGTAAAGTATCAGCACAGCTCTTCCTGTTGCAAAAATATTTCCATTGCAGTGAGCAGAGTTTTCTTCTTATGGGGAAATTGGTTAGAGAAGAGGACTGGAAATCTAGAATTGAATCTGTGTGTGTGTGTATGTGTGTGTGTGTGCTTCAGAGAGGGAGAGAGATACAAAAAGAAATATCACTCTAGTATGCCTTGCTGTGTGCCTTCAAGTTATTTCTGACTTATGGTGACACCAAAGTGACCCTATCATGAGATTTTCTTGGCAGGTTTCTTCAGAGGGGGTTTGCCACTGCCATGCTCTGTGGCTGAGAGTGTGTGACATGTCCAAGATCACCCAGTGGGGTTTCACGGCCAAGCTGCGATTTGAACCCTGGTCTCCAGAGTCATAGCCCAGTGCTCAAACCACC
>NW_024824041.1:0-1669 GCF_019175285.1 Sceloporus undulatus
TGTGTGTGGGGGGGAGGCAATTGTCTTCATGCCATAGACCAATACCTCCCCCAAAAGAGAGTATTCTTTGAGGCCTTTCCTCCTTCCCCCCATGGACACCTTTCCCTCCTCCTTCTAGGCCTGCCCCCCACAATCACCTTTCCTCTCCTGGCAATGGGAAATGGGGGCTCTAAGACTTTTCCTGTCCCCCTTTGAGAAGCAGCTCCCCTACACAACAGATACCCCATGCCTTCTTAGAGTGGTGGGGGATTAGGGGATGGGGAATTAGAGAGGACCCTGGTTATGTCCCTATAGCTGGATGTGAAATGAGTGCATCATATATAAATAAATAAACAAATAATCTGCAGAAACCTCCAGACGTCTCCAGTGCTTTTCCTCATCATCGGCCCATTTCCCAAGAAGGTGTCCTCCACACAACAGAAATAAGGCACTCTGACACCACTTTAACCGCTCAGTGCTATGGAATCCTGGGATTTTACCTTTGGACACTTAGCCTTCTTGGCCAGAGAGCTCTCATGCCACAACAAACTACAAATCCCAGGATTCTATAGGATGGAGTCAGAAGAGTTAACACACTTTAGAACTGGATTATTTCTGTAGTGCAGATACAGCCTGAGTTGGTTGTAAAAGGGTAGATGCACCAAAGTTGGTTTTTTATCCTGTTAAAAATGGTTTTGCTTTTTAAAAATATAAACAGGTTGTTTTTCTGTCTAATCCTTATTCTTATTGTTCTTATTTGTTTGTTTGTATGTTTATTTGTTTCATTCTTGGTAATATGAGTTATTCTGGTCTGAAAATCTCTTAATAAGAAAACTGGGGAGACTTTTAAAACCTCCCAAAGGAGCTACTTTTGGCCTTTTTTGGGGGAGAAGCCTCCTCTTAGAAGCCAAATGTTTCTGAATAATAATAATGAGGCTTGTATTAAAACTATCCTCCCCATTTCTGATCCCTTTAAAAACCCTTGTTCCCCAGAAGGAGCAGAGCTGTATAAGAAAACCCTCTCAGAAAAGAGACACAAAGAGACACACAAAGAGACACACTTCCTCCCTTTTGGCCCAAGGAGCCTGGCCTCCTTCTGACTCTGGAGCCTCAGGAGAGAAAGAGAGGCCTCTGTTCAACTGAGGCCTCAGAGAAGGTTCTGGAACATTGTTCCCAACAGTCACAAGAAGCACAAAATGGCAGCTGAACACAAAATGGCTGCTGGAACAGAAAATGGAATTCTGGGAAATGTAGTTTTGTGAGACATTGAGCCTTCTCTGTCAGAGAGCTCTCTGGTGCCACAATAAACTCCATTTCCCAGGATTCCTTAGCACTGGTCTAGGGCAGATAAAGCGCTCTCAAACTGGACTACTGCTGCCGTGTGTTTTGGACCTTACTTGGCCGCAAACTGTCCATAGCCTGCAATGCATCTCCTAATTCTGTTGGCAGTCCCTCCCTCCCAACACTTTCTCATTCCCCCCCAAAACCAGCACAAAGCTGGCAGATGGAAAGAGATTTTGAAGCAGCATTTAAATCTGACATATTTTATTAACAAACTAAATGTTCCAAATGCTATTATCAGTTTTGTAGCTATTATTACAGAAAGACATAGAGTGCAAACTCCTCAAGTACACTCGTCCCCCGGGTTACGAAATTAATCCGTTCCGCCGCCATTTTCGTAACCCGGAAG